>NC_088233.1:1165513-1340513 GCF_036934945.1 Oncorhynchus masou masou
CCAGAGGAACATCAGGGACTGTAACGTTCTTTGCTTCACGGAAACATGGCTCACTGGAGAGACGCTATTGGAGTCGGTGCAGCCAGCTGGTTTCTCCACGTATCGCACCGACAGAAACAAACATCTCTCTGGTAAGAAGAGGGGCGGGGGCGTATGCTTTATGGTTAACGAGACGTGGTGTGATCACAACAACATACAGGAACTCAAGTCCTTCTGTTCACCTGATTTAGAATTCCTCACAATCAAGTTTCGACCGCATTATCTACCAAGGGAATTCTCTTCGATTATAATCACAGCCGTATATATTCCCCCCAAGCAGACACATCGATGGCTCTGAACGAACTTTATTTGACTCTTTGCAAACTGGAATCCACATATCCTGAGGCTGCATTCATTCATTGTAGCTGGGGATTTTAACAAGGTTAATCTGAAAACAAGGCTCCCTAAATTGTATCAGCATATCGATTGCGTAACCAGGGCTGGTAAAACCTTGGATCATCGCTATTCTAACTTCCGCGATGCATATAAGGCCCACTGACACAGAGAAAGATGACCACGATTCCATTTTGTTGCTCCCTGCCTACAGACAAAAGCTAAAACAAGAAGCTCCCACGCTGAGGTCTGTTCAACGCTGGTCCGACCAATCTGATTCCACGCTCCAAGCCTGCTTCCATCACGTGGACTGGGATATGTTTCGTATTGCGTCAAACAACAACATTGATGAATACGCTGATTCGGTGAGCGAGTTCATTAGAACGTGCGTTGAAGATGTTGTTCCCATAGCAACGATTAAAACATTCCCAAACCAGAAACAGTGGATTGATGGCAGCATTCGCGTGAAACTGAAAGCGCAAAGCACTGCTTTTAATCAGGGCAAGGTGACCGGAAACATGACCGAATACAAACAGTGTAGCTATTCCCTCCGCAATGCAATCAAACAAGCTAAGCGTCAGTATAGAGACAAAGTAGAATCGCAATTCAACGGCTCAGACATGTGGTATGTGGCAGGGTCAACAGTCAATCACGGATTACAAAAAGAAAACCAGCCCAGTCATGGACCAGGATGCCTTGCTCCCAGGCAGACTAAATAACTCTTTGCCCACTTTGAGGACAATACAGTGCCACTGACATGGCCCGCAACCAAAACATGCGGACTCTCCTTCACTGCAGCCGAGGTGAGTAAAACATTTAAACGTGTTAACCCGCAAGGCTGCAGGCCCAGATGGCATCCCCAACCGCGCCCTCAGAGCATGCGCAGACCAGCTGGCTGGTGTGTTTACGGACATATTCAATCAATCCCTATCCCAGTCTGCTGTTCCCACATGCTTCAAGAGGGCCACCATTGTTCCTGTTCCCAAGAAAGCTAAGGTAACTGAGCTAAACGACTACCGCCCCGCCCCGTACCACTCACTTCCATCATCATGAAGTGCTTTGAGAGACTAGTCAAGGACCATATCACCTCCATCCTACCTGACACCCTAGACCCACTCCAATTTGCTTACCGCCCAAATAGGTCCACAGACGATGCAATCTCAACCACACTGCACACTGCACTAACCCATCTGGACAAGAGGAATACCTATGTGAGAATGCTGTTCATCGACTACAGCTCAGCATTTAACACCATAGTACCCTCCAAACTCATCATCAAGCTTGAGACCCTGGGTCTCGACCCCGCACTGTGCAACTGGGTACTGGACTTCCTGACGGGACGCCCCCAGGTGGTGAAGGTAGGTAACAACATCTCCACCCCGCTGATCCTCAACAATGGGGCCCCACAAGGGTGCGTTCTGAGCCCTCTCCTGTACTCCCTGTTCACCGACGATTGCGTGGCCACGCACGCCTACAACTCAATCAACAAGTTTGCGGACGACACAACAGTGGTAGGCTTGATTACCAACAACGACGAGACGGCCTACAGGGAGGAGTTGAGGGCCCTCAGAGTGTGGTGTCAGGAAAATAACCTCACACTCAACGTCAACAAAACTAAGGAGATGATTGTGGACTTCAGGAAACAGCAGAGGGAACACCACCCTATCCACATCGATGGAACAGTAGTGTAGAGGGTAGTAAGTTTTAAGTTCCTCGGCGTACACATCACAGACAAACTGAATTGGTCCACCCACACAGACAGCATCGTGAAGAAGGCGCAGCAGAGCCTCTTCAACCTCAGGAGGCTGAAGAAATTCGGCTTGTCACCAAAAGCACTCACAAACTTCTACAGATGCACAATCGAGAGCATCCTGTCGGGCTGTATCACCGCCTTGTACGGCAACTGCTCCGCCCACAACCGTAAGGCTCTCCAGAGGGTAGTGAGGTCTGCACAACGCATCACCGGGGACAAACTACCTGCCCTCCAGGACACCTACACCACCCGATGTCACAGGAAGGCCATAAAGATCATCAAGGACAACAACCACCCGAACCACTGTCTGTTCACCCCTCTATCGTCCAGAAGGTGAGGGCAGTACAGGTGCATCAAAGCTGGGACCGAGAGACTGAAAAACAGCTTATATCTCAAGGCCATCAGACTGTTAAACAGCCACCACTAACATTGAGTGGCTGCTGCCAACACACTGACTCAACTCCAGCCACTTCAATAATGGGAATTGATGGGAAATGATGTAAAATATATCACTAGCCACTTTAAACAATGCTACCTAATATAATGTTCACATACCCTACATTATTCATCTCATATGTATACGTATATACTGTACTCTATATCATCTACTGCATCTTTATGTAATACATGTATCACTAGCCACTTTAACTATGCCACTTTGTTTACATACTCATCTCATATGTATATACTGTACTCGATACCATCTACTGCATCTTGCCTATGCCGCTCTGTACCATCACTGATTCATATATCTTTATGTACATATTCTTTATCCCTTTACACTTATGTGTATGAGGTAGTAGTTTTGGAATTGTTAGCTAGATTACTCGTTGGTTATTACTGCATTGTTGGAACTAGAAGCACAAGCATTTCGCTACACTCGCATTAACATCTGCTAACCATGTGTATGTGACAAATAACATTTGATTTGATTTGATTTCATCGTGGGCCCAAGCAATTCTCGTCATCTTATTGGTGTCCTTCAGTAGTGTTTTTTTGCAGTATTTCAACCATGACGCCTTATTCTTCTGAACAGTTGATGTTAAGATGTGTCTGTTACTTGAACTCTGTGAAGCATTTATTTGGACTGCAATTCCCTAGGCTGGTAACTCTAATGAACTGATCCTCTGCAGCAGAGGTATCTCTGGGACTTCCTTTCCTGTGTCGGTCCTCATGAGAGCCAGTTTCATCATAGTGCTTGATGGTTTTTGCAACTATATTTGAAAACACTTTAAAAGTTCTTGACATTCTCTGGATTGACTGACCTTCATGTCATAAAGCAATGATGGTCTGTCATTTCTCTTTGCTTATTTGATATGTTCTTGCCATAATATGGACTTGGTCTTTTACTAAATAGGGTTATCTTCTGTATACCACCCCTACCTGTACCCCTACCTCACAACACAACTGAATGGCTTAAACATCTTAAAAAGGAAATCAATTCCACTGATTAACTTTTAAGAAGGCACACCTATTAATTGATATGCATTCCAGGTGACTAACTCATGAAACTGGTTGAGAGAATGCCAAGAGTGTGAAAAGATGTCATCAAGGCAAAGGGTGGTTACTTTAATGAAACTCCAATATAAAATATGTTTTGATTTGTTTAACACTTTTTTGGTTACTACATGATTCCATATATGCGACTTCATAGTTTTGATGTCTTCACTATTATTATACAGTGTAGAAAATAGTAAAAAATAATGAAAAACCCTGGAATCACTTGGTTTGTCCAAACTTTTGACTGGTACCGTATGTCCTCCATTATGGATCATATTCTCTATTATAACTCAACTATGTCCTCCATTACATTTCGTGTTGTATCAGTCCGTCATTGTGTCGCTCTTTTTTTCAGTGTGCTGTATCACTCTGCTGGCCATAGTTGCTCTGTGTTTTTACATGTCCCAGTCCAACATTGAGTTTCAGTGTGTTTCTGTCCTCCATTGTGGCTCTGTATATTTCAGTGTGCAGATGAGCAGGATGCGGTCTGCACGCGCTCAGTAACCCTCAGTCTGCCACCACTGGAGGGGATGACAGTGAAGCTGAAGCATGGAGGAGTGGTCTCTGTCAACAACATGGACATACAGACACCTCTCAATCATGGTACACACACACACACACACACACACACACACACACACACACACACACACACACACACACACACACACACACACACACACACACACACACACACACACACACACGCAGACACAGAAGCACCGCTCCTAGTGGCCAGGGACTTTAATGCAGGCAAACTTAAATCCGTTTTACCTCATTTCTACCAGCATGTCACATGTGCAATAAGTGGAAAAAAACTCTAGATCACCTTTACTCCACACACAGAGATGCATACAAAGCTCTCCCCCGCCCTCCATTTGGCAAATCTGACCATAGTCATATACTCATATACCTGATTCCTGCAAAAACTAAAGCAGGAAGTACCAGTGACTCGCTCAATATGGAAGTGGTCAGAAGACGCGGATGCTACACTATAGGACTGTTTTTCTAGCACAGACTGGAAAATGTTCCGGAATTCATCAAATGGAATTGAGGAGTACACCACCTCAGTCACCGGCTTCATCAATAAGTGCATCGATGACGTCGTCCCCACACACAGTGACCGTACGTACACACCCCAACCAGAAGCCATAGATTACAGGCAACAGCCACACTGAGCTAAATGCTAGAGCTGCCGCTTTCAAGGAGCGGGACTCTAATCCGGATGCTTATAATAAATCCCGCTATGGCCTCCAACGAACCATCAAACAGGCAAAGCGTCAATACAGGACTAAGATCGAATCCTACTACACCAGCTCTGACGCTCGTCAGATGTGGCAGGACTTGCAAACTATTACAGACGACAAAAGGAGACCCAGCCGCGAGCTTCCCAGTGACACGAGCCTACCAGACGAGCTAAATACCATTTATACTCGCTTCGAAGCAAGCAACACTGAAGCATGTTTGAGAGCCCTATCTACACCACCGGACGACTGTGTGAAGACTCTCAGTAGAAGATATGATCAAGACATTCAAACAGGTCAACATTCACAAAGCCAGGGGGCCAGACGGATTGCCAGAACGTGTACTCAAAGCATGCACAAACCAACTGGCAAGTTACTGAACTGACATTTTCAACCTGTTCTTAACTGACTTGCCTAGTAAAATAAAGGTAAAAAAAAAAAAAAAAAAAAAACTTAAAACAATGGAAAGAACTTCAAAAACAACTATATTATTTTGCGTGGGTTGTATTAGCAACATCAATGATTACACACACATATTATTATATCACAATGAGTTCTGGTTCTTCTAGAAATGTCCTGTACCTCGGGCTTAAAAAGAGTCCAGCCCTGTAAAGGAGTTCAGGGAACTCCCGTGACCTTAGTCACGCAATGTTTGTCCGTTCATTCAAGTGTAGCGAAACCCAGTATTAATCATACAATCAATATAACAATTATTTTACCACAGAACTTTAAAGCGTATCAACTCTTACTAAGTCCTCAACTACAACTAACTACATAAATCATCACCGTATACATGACATCAAAACAAATGAAATACCGTATACAAAAAGGTGGTAGTCAGTCGGTCAGTCAGACAATCCAATCCGCCAATAGATCTCCAGCGGAGAAAGGCCACGGAGAGGTGTAGTCCACGGACGCAAAGAGTGGATCCGATCCTGGGTAAACTCTATTAGGCTACAAAACACACGTTTAACGGTAACAAAACAACGGAATAGAGAAGCGTCGGGAACTGAGGGTTGAACACATCCTCATTCACGTCTCCATCACAACCCCCTTTTTTGCGCAGCTGATGCTGGCTATTTAATTGGGAATTAAAGGGAAAGCGCCCTATTGGAAGGAGCTGCACTGACACGGTTCAGAAAAATTCAGGGCCGTCACAACCTGCAACTGGATCCTGGGCTTCCTGACGGGCCTCCCCCAGGTGGTAATGGTAGGCAACAACACATCGGCCACGCCAATCCTCAACACTGGGGCCCCTCAGGGCTGCATGCTTAGTCCCCTCCTGTACTCTCTGTTCACCCACGAAAGCATGGCCAAGCACAACTCAAACACTATCATTGTTTGCTGATGACACAACAGTGGTAGGCCTGATCACCAACAACGAGACAGCCTATTGGGAGGAGGTCAGAGACCTGGCAGTGTGGTGCAGGACAACAACCGCTCCCTCAATGTGAGCAAGACAAAGGAGCTGATCGTGGTCTACAGGAATAGGCAGGCTGAACAGGCCCCCATTTACCCTAACCCTACAGCCCCCACATCAACTGAGCTGTAGTGGAGCAGGTCGAGAGTTTCAAGTCCGAACACCAAGGCGGTCATGAAGAGGGCACGACCACACCTTTTACCCCTCAGGAGACTCAGGATCCTCAAAAAGTTCTGCAGCTGCACAATCAAGAGCATCCTGACCAGTTGCATCACCACCTGGAAAGACAACTGCTCGGCATCTGACTGTAAGGCTCTACAGAGGGTAGTGCGTACGGCCCAGTACATCACTGGGTCCAAGCTTCTTGGCATCCAGGACCTATATACTAAGCGGTGTCAGAGGAAGGCCAAAAGAATTGCCAAAGCCTCCAGCCACCCAAGTCATCAAATGTTCTCTCTGCTACTGCAGGGCAAGCGGTAACGGAGCACCAAGTCTACCCTGAAGCCTGCTGCTACTCACTGTTTATTATCTATGCGTTGTCACTTTACCCCTACCGACATGTACAAATGACCTCAAATAACCTGTACCACAGCACATTGACTCGGAACCGTTACCCCCTTCATATAGTGTCGTTATTTGTATATTACTTTATATTTATTTTTAAATACTCAAACACTCGCACAAAAGCAAATGGTAGAGAGTTCATGTGTAATATATGTGTGTGAAGGTAATCTGCATGTCCAGAAGACAGTGCAGTCTGGAGCGCGTGTTCTGCATGTCCAGTTAATGTGTAATATATGTGTGTGAAGGTAATTTGCGTGTCCAGAACACAGTGCAGTCTGGAGCGCGTGTTCTCTTTGGAGACGACCTTCGTCTGGACTGGGATGGGCGGGGCCGTGTGCTGCTGAAGGTGAGGGGGTGGGGCTTATTATTTCTAGCATGTCTGGTGTGTGTGTAACCTTGGTAACCATGGTACCGCCCTCCAGTTGGGGCCTGTATGGGCTGGGCATACCTGCGGTCTCTGTGGCAACTACAACGGTAACCAAGGTGATGACTTCCTGTCTGCTGCCGGACTAGTGGAGGCGGGGCCACAGGCATTTGGCCAATCATGGAGGATCAACGGAGACTGTGACTCCACCCATCGACAGGATACTGACCCCTGCTCCCTCAACCCCAAGAGAGGTAAACACACACACACGCACACGCGCACACGCAGGCATGCGCGCACACACACACACACACACACACACAAAATGTCCAACAGTTAAGTTCAGTGTGTCTCATCTCTCTCCCTGTAGTTTAGTTGGTGTTTCTCCTCTCTCTCCCTGTAGTTTAGTTCAAGGTATCTCATCTGTCTCCCTGTAGTTTGGTTCAGTATCTCTCATCCTTCTCCCTGTAGTTTAGTTGGTGTTTCTCCTCTCTCTCCCTGTAGATGGTTCAGTGTCTCCTCACTCACGTATTTTATTTTAGTTTAGTTTAGTTCAGTTTGTTTACCTTCTCTCCCTGTAGTTCAGTTCCGGGTATCTCTTCTCTCTTCCTGTAGTTTAGTTCAGGGTGTCTCTTCTCTCTTCCTGTTGTTTAGTTCAGGTTGTTTACCTTCTCTCCCTGTAGTTTACTTCAGGGTTTCTCATCTCTCTCCTGGTAGTTTACTTCAGGGTTTCTCATCTCTACTAGTAGTTTATTTCAAGGTGTCTCATCTCTCTCCCTGTAGTCTTTCAGTTAGTTCAGTATGTATCCTTTCTCTCCCTGTAGTGCGTTTTGCAGAGGAGGCATGTGGGATTATGATGTCAGAGGTGTTTGGAGCGTGTCACTTCCTGGTGAATCCCCTCCCCTTCCTGCGGTTCTGTCGTTACGACGTGTGCGTGTGCTCTGACGGGGAGGAATGTCTGTGTTCCGCTCTGGCCTCCTACGCTGCTGCCTGCTCTTCGAGGGGAGTTCTACTGACATGGAGGACACCTGAACGCTGTGGTAACACAGACACACACACACACACACACACACACGCACACACACACACATAGGTACACAGAAGAACCAGCTCCTCTACATAAAGTATGGAGGACCCACCACAGACCCTTGGGAACACCTATTCTTCATCTGAGTTGTTGGCTGTATCATGCAAAATTCTTTCTCTCTCTGTCTGTGTGTGTGTGCTACAGCCATGCATTGTCCAGTGGGCCAATTGTACAAGACATGTGGCAGTGTGTGTGAGCGATCATGTCGTTCTCTGTCGGGGGTGGAGCCTGGATGCGGGGGGGAGGAAGGGTGTGAGGAGGGATGCTTCTGCCCCCCCGGCCATTACCTTAGTGAAACGAGGGAGTGCGTGACACCTGACCTCTGCTCCTGCCTGCATGACGGACAGCTGTACCAACCCAACGACGTCTACGCTGACCACAACAGCATATGGTACACATTTTACATTTTAGTCTTCTAATAGACAATCTTATCCAGATAAACTACAAGTTAGTGAATTCATCTTCAGATAGCTTAGTCGCACAACCACATTTCACATGCTTAGAAAGTACAGTATCAGTAGAGACAGAGATAGAAGAAAGACATGGTCAGTAGAGTCAGAGACAGAAGAAAGACGTGGTCAGTAGAGTCAGAGACAGAAGAAAGACGTGGTCAGTAGAGTCAGAGACAGAAGAAAGACGTGGTCAGTAGAGTCAGAGACAGAAGAAAGACGTGGTCAGTCGAGTCAGAGATAGAAGAAAGACATGGTCAGTAGAGTCAGAGATAGAAGAAAGACGTGGTCAGTCGAGTCAGAGATAGAAGACGTGGTCAGTCGAGTCAGAGATAGAAGACGTGGTCAGTAGAGTCAGAGATAGAAGACGTGGTCAGTAGAGTCAGAGATAGAAGACGTGGCCAGTAGAGTCAGAGATAGAAGAAAGACGTTGTCACTAGAGTCAGAGATAGAAGACGTGGTCAGTAGAGCCAGATATAGAAGATGTGGTCAGTAGAGTCAGAGATAGATGACATGGTCAATAGAGTCAGATATAGAAGACGTGGTCAGTAGAGTCAGAGATAGAAGACGTGGTCAGTAGAGTCAGAGATAGAAGACGTGGTCAGTAGAGTCAGAGATAGAAGAAAGACGTTGTCACTAGAGTCAGAGATAGAAGACGTGGTCAGTAGAGTCAGAGATAGAAGAAAAATGTTGTCAGTGGAGTCAGAGATAGATGACATGGTCAATAGAGTCAGATATAGAAGACGTGGTCAGTAGAGTCAGAGATAGAAGAAAAATGTTGTCAGTGGAGTCAAAGATAGAAGAAAAACGTTGTCAGTGGAGTCAGAGATAGAAACGTGGTCAGTAGAGTCAGAGATGGAAGACGTGGTCAGTAGTGTCAGAGATAAAGGGAAGACGTGGTCAGTAGAGTCAGAGATTTGAGACGTGGTCAGTAGAGTCAGAGATTGGAGACGTGGTCAGTCGAGTCAGAGATAGAAGACGTGGTCAGTAGAGTCAGAGATAGAAGACGTGGTCAGTAGAGTCAGAGATAGAAGACGTGGCCAGTAGAGTCAGAGATAGAAGACGTGGTCAGTAGAGTCAGAGTTATAAGATGTGGTCAGTAGAGTCAGAGATATAAGACTTGGTTAGTTGAGTCAGAGATAGAAGAAAGACGTTTTCAGTAGAGTCAGAGATAGAAGACGTGGTCAGTAGAGTCAGAGATTGGATATGTGGTCAGTAGTGTCAGAGATAGAAGACGTGGTCAGTCGAGTCAGAGATAGAAGACGTGATCAGTAGAGTCAGAGATATAAGACGTGGTCAGTCGAGTCAGAGATAGAAAACGTGGTCAGTAGAGTCAGAGATAGAAGAAGTGGTCAGTAGAGTCAGAGATAGAAGACGTGGTCAGTAGAGTGAGAGATAGAAGACGTGGTCAGTAGAGTCAGAGATAGAAGAAGTGGTTAGTAGAGTCAAAGCTAGAAGACGTGGTCAGTAGAGTGAGAGATAGAAGACGTGGTCAGTAGAGTCAGATATAGAAGAAAGACGTGGTCAGTAGAGTCAGAGATAGAAGAAAGACGTGGTCTGTAGAGGCAGAGATAGAAGATGTGGTTAGTAGATAGAAGACTTGGTCAGTCGAGTCAGAGATTGGATACGTGGTCAGTAGAGTCAGAGATAGAAGACGTGGTCAGTAGAGTCAGAGATAGAAGAAAGACTTGGTCAGTAGAGTCAGGGATATAAGAAAAATGTTGTCATTGGAGTGAAAGATAGCAGAAAGACGTTGTCAGTGGAGTCAGAGATATAAACGTGGTCAGTAGAGTCAGAAATAGAAGACGTGGTCAGTAGAGTCAGAGATAGAAGAAAGACGTGGTCAGTAGAGTCAGAGATTGGAGACGTGGTCAGTCGAGTCAGAGATAGAAGACGTGGTCAGTAGAGTCAGAGATAGAAGACGTGGTCAGTAGAGTCAGAGATAGAAGAAGTGGCCAGTAGAGTCAGAGATCGAAGAAAGAAGGTGTCAGTAGAGTCAGAGTTATAAGATGTGGTCAGTAGAGTCAGAGATAGAAGACGTGGTCAGTAGAGTCAGAGATTGGATATGTGGTCAGTAGTGTCAGAGATTGAAGACGTGGTCAGTCGAGTCAGAGATAGAAAACGTGGTCAGTAGAGTCAGAGATAGAAGAAAGACGTTGTCAGTAGAGTCAGAGATTGAAGACGTGGTCAGTAGAGTCAGAGATAGAAGAAGTGGTCAGTAGAGTCAGAGATAGAAGACGTGGTCAGTAGAGTGAGAGATAGAAGACGTGGTCAGTAGAGTCAGAGATAGAAGAAGTGGTTAGTAGAGTCAAAGATAGAAGACGTGGTCAGTAGAGTGAGAGATAGAAGACGTGGTCAGTAGAGTCAGATATAGAAGAAAGACGTGGTCAGTAGAGTCAGAGATAGAAGAAAGACGTGGTCTGTAGAGGCAGAGATAGAAGATGTGGTTAGTAGATAGAAGACTTGGTCAGTCGAGTCAGAGATTGGATACGTGGTCAGTCGAGTCAGAGATAGAAGACGTGGTCAGTAGAGTCAGAGATAGAAGAAAGACTTGGTCAGTAGAGTCAGGGATATAAGAAAAATGTTGTCAGTGGAGTGAAAGATAGCAGAAAGACGTTGTCAGTGGAGTCAGAGATATAAACGTGGTCAGTAGAGTCAGAAATAGAAGACGTGGTCAGTAGAGTCAGAGATAGAAGAAAGACGTGGTCAGTAGAGTCAGAGATTGGAGACGTGGTCAGTAGAGTCAGAGATAGAAGACGTGGTCAGTAGAGTCAGAGATAGAAGACGTGGTCAGTAGAGTCAGAGATAGAAGACGTGGTCAGTAGAGTCAGAGATAGAAGACGTGGTCAGTAGAGTCAGAGATAGAAGAAGTGGCCAGTAGAGTCAGAGATCGAAGACGTGGTCAGTCGAGTCAGAGATAGAAGACGTGATCAGTAGAGTCAGAGATATAAGACGTGGTCAGTAGAGTGAGAGATAGAAGACGTGGTCAGTAGAGTCAGAGATAGAAGAAGTGGTTAGTAGAGTCAGAGATAGAAGACGTGGTCAGTAGAGTCAGAGATAGAAGACGTGGTCGTGGTCAGTAGAGTCAGAGATAGAAGACGTGGTCAGTAGAGTCAGAGATAGAGTAGAGTCAGAGATAGAAGAAGTGGCCAGTAGAGTCAGAAGACGTGGTCAGTAGAGTCAGAGATAGAAGACGTGGTCAGTAGAGTCAGAGATAGAAGAAGACGTGGTCAGTAGAGTCAGAGATAGAAGAAGACGTGGTCAGTAGAGTCAGAGATAGAAGAAGACGTGGTCAGTAGAGTCAGAGATAGAAGACGTGGTCAGTAGAGTCAGAGATAGAAAGACGTGGTCAGTAGAGTCAGAGATAGAGATAAAGACGTGGTCAGTAGAGTCAGAGATAGAAGAAAGACGTGGTCTGTAGAGTCAGAGATAGAAGATGTGGTCAGTAGAGTCAGAGATAGAAGACTTGGTCAGTAGAGTCAGAGATAGAAGAAAGACGTGGTCAGTAGAGTCAGAGATAGAAGACGTGGTCAGTAGAGTCAGAGAAAGACGTGGTCAGTAGAGTCAGAGATAAGAAAATGTGGTCATTCAGAGTGAAAGATAGTCAGATAGAAGACGTGGTCAGTGGAGTCAGAGATAGAAGACGTGGTCAGTAGAGTCAGAGATAGAAGACGTGGTCAGTAGAGTCAGAGTCAGTGGAGTCAGAGATAGAAGACGTGGTCAGTAGAGTCAGAGATAGAAGAAGACGTGGTCAGTAGAGTCAGAGATAGAAAAGTCAGTAGAGTCAAAGATAGAAGAAAGACGTTGTCAGTAGAGTCAGAGATATAAGACGTGGTCAGTAGAGTCAGAGATAGAAGACGTGGTCAGTAGAGTCAGAGATTGAAGAAAGACGTGGTCAGTAGAGTCAGAGATTGAAGACGTGGTCAGTAGAGTCAGAGATAGAAGACGTGGTCAGTAGAGTCAGAGATAGAAGAAGACGTGGTCAGTAGAGTCAGAGATAGAAGACGTGGTCAGTAGAGTCAGAGATAGAAGAACGTGGTCAGTAGAGTCAGAGATAGAAGACGTGGTCAGTAGAGTCAGAGATAGAAGAAAGACGTGGTCAGTAGAGTCAGAGATAGAAGACGTGGTCAGTAGAGTCAGAGATAGAAGACGTGGTCAGTAGAGTCAGAGATAGAAGACGTGGTCAGTAGAGTCAGAGATAGAAGAAAGACGTGGTCAGTAGAGTCAGAGATAGAAGAAAGACGTGGTCAGTAGAGTCAGAGATAGAAGACGTGGTCAGTAGAGTCAGAGATAGAAGACGTGGTCAGTAGAGTCAGAGATAGAAGAAGACGTGGTCAGTAGAGTCAGAGATAGAAGACGTGGTCAGTAGAGTCAGAGATAGAAGAAAGACTTGGTCAGTAGAGTCAGAGATAGAAGAAAGATGTTGTCAGTAGAGTCAGAGATAGAAGACGTGGTCAGTAGAGTCAGAGATAGAAGACGTGGTCAGTAGAGTCAGAGATAGAAGAAAGACGTGGTCAGTAGAGTCAGAGATAGAAGAAAGACGTGGTCAGTAGAGTCAGAGATAGAAGACGTGGTCAGTAGAGTCAGAGATAGAAGACGTGGTCAGTAGAGTCAGAGATAGAAGACGTGGTCAGTAGAGTCAGAGATAGAAGACGTGGTCAGTAGAGTCAGAGATAGAAGACGTGGTCAGTAGAGTCAGAGATAGAAGAAAGACGTGGTCAGTAGAGTCAGAGATAGAAAAATGTGGTCAGAGGAGTCAGAGATAGCAGAAGACGTGGTCAGTGGAGTCAGAGATAGAACGTGGTCAGTAGAGTCAGAGATAGAAGACGTGGTCAGTAGAGTCAGAGATAGAAGACGTGGTCAGTAGAGTCAGAGATTGAAAGACGTGGTCAGTAGAGTCAGAGATAGAAGACGTGGTCAGTAGAGTCAGAGATAGAAGAAAGACGTGGTCAGTAGAGTCAGAGATAGAAGACGTGGTCAGTAGAGTCAGAGATAGAAGACGTGGTCAGTAGAGTCAGAGATAGAAGACGTGGTCAGTAGAGTCAGAGATAGAAGACGTGGTCAGTAGAGTCAGAGATAGAAGACGTGGTCAGTAGAGTCAGAGATAGAAGACGTGGTCAGTAGAGTCAGAGATAGAAGACGTGGTCAGTAGAGTCAGAGAAGAAAGACGTGGTCAGTAGAGTCAGAGATAGAAGAAAGACGTGGTCAGTAGAGTCAGAGATAGAAGACGTGGTTAGTAGAGATCAGAACTTGGTCAGTAGAGTCAGAGATAGAAGACGTGGTCAGTAGAGTCAGAGATCAGAAGAAAGACGTGGTCAGTAGAGTCAGAGATAGAAGAAAGACGTTGTCAGTAGAGTCAGAGATATAAGACGTGGTCAGTAGAGTCAGAGATAGAAGACGTGGTCAGTAGAGTCAGAGATAGAAGAAAGACGTGGTCAGTAGAGTCAGAGATAGAAGAAAGACGTGGTCAGTAGAGTCAGAGATAGAAGACGTGGTCAGTAGAGTCAGAGATAGAAGACGTGGTCAGTAGAGTCAGAGATAGAAGACGTGGTCAGTAGAGTCAGAGATAGAAGACGTGGTCAGTAGAGTCAGAGATAGAAGACGTGGTCAGTAGAGTCAGAGATAGAAGACGTGGTCAGTAGAGTCAGAGATAGAAGACGTGGTCAGTAGAGTCAGAGATTGAAGACGTGGTCAGTAGAGTCAGAGATAGAAGACGTGGTCAGTAGAGTCATAGAAGAGGTCAGTCGAGTCAGAGATAGAAGACGTGGTCAGAGATCAGAGATAGAAGACGTGGTCAGTAGAGTCAGAGATAGAAGAAAGACGTGGTCAGTAGAGTCAGAGATAGAAGACGTGGTCAGTAGAGTCAGAGATAGAAGACGTGGTCAGTAGAGTCAGAGATAGAAGACGTGGTCAGTAGAGTCAGAGATAGAAGACGTGGTCAGTAGAGTCAGAGATAGAAGAAAGACGTTGTCAGTAGAGTCAGAGATAGAAGAAAGACGTGGTCTCAGTAGAGTCAGAGATAGAAGACGTGGTCAGTAGAGTCAGAGATAAAGAAAGACGTGGTCAGTAGAGTCAGAGATTGAGACGTGGTCAGTAGAGTCAGAGATAGAAGAAAGACGTGGTCAGTAGAGTCAGAGATAGAAGATGTGGTCAGTAGAGTAGATAGAAGACGTGGTCAGTGGAGTCAGAGATAGAAGACGTGGTCAGTAGAGTCAGAGATAGAAGACGTGGTCAGTAGAGTCAGAGATAGAAGAAAGACGTGGTCAGTAGAGTCAGAGATATAAGAAAAATGTTGTCAGTGGAGTCAAAGATAGCAGAAAGACGTTGTCAGTGGAGTCAGAGATATAAACGTGGTCAGTAGAGTCAGAGATAGAAGACGTGGTCAGTAGAGTCAGAGATAGAAGAAAGACGTGGTCAGTAGAGTCAGAGATTATAAGACGTGGTCAGTAGAGTCAGAGATAGAAGACGTGGTCAGTAGAGTCAGAGATAGAAGAAGACGTGGTCAGTAGAGTCAGAGATAGAAGAAAGACGTGGTCAGTAGAGTCAGAGATAGAAGAAAGACGTTGTCAGTAGAGTCAGAGATAGAAGACGTGGTCAGTAGAGTCAGAGATAGAAGACGTGGTCAGTAGAGTCAGAGATAGAAGAAAGATGTGGTCAGTAGAGTCAGAGATAGAAGAAGACGTGGTCAGTAGAGTCAGAGATAGAAACGTGGTCAGTAGAGTCAGAGATGGAAGAAGATAGAGAGAAAGACGTGGTCAGTAGAGTCAGAGATAGAAGACGTGGTCAGTAGAGTCAGAGATAGAAGATGTGGTCAGTAGAGTCAGAGATAGAAGACGTGGTCAGTAGAGTCAGAGATAGAAGACGTGGTCAGTAGAGTCAGAGATAGAAGAAAGACGTGGTCAGTAGAGTCAGAGATAGAAGAAAGACGTGGTCAGTAGAGTCAGAGATAGAAGACGTGGTCAGTAGAGTCAGAGATAGAAGAAAGACGTGGTCAGTAGAGTCAGAGATAGAAAGACGTGGTCAGTAGAGTCAGAGATAGAAGAAGTCAGTAGAGTCAGTAGTGGTCAGTAGAGTCAGAGATAGAAGACGTGGTCAGTAGAGTCAGAGATAGAAGACGTGGTCAGTAGAGTCAGAGAAGAAGTGGTCAGTAGAGTCAGAGATAGAAGACGTGGTCAGTAGAGTCAGAGATAGAAGACGTGGTCAGTAGAGTCAGAGATAGAAGACGTGGTCAGTAGAGTCAGAGATAGAAGAAAATGTTGTCAGTGGAGTCAGAGATAGCAGAAAGACGTTGTCAGTAGAGTCAGAGATAGAAGACGTGGTCAGTAGAGTCAGAGATAGAAGAAAGACGTGGTTAGTAGAGTCAGAGATAGAAGAAAGACGTGGTCAGTAGAGTCAGAGATAGAAGACGTGGTCAGAGAGTACGTGGTCAGTAGAGTCAGAGATAGAGAAAGACGTGGTCAGTAGAGTCAGAGATAGAAGACGTGGTCAGTAGAGTCAGAGATAGAAGACGTGGTCAGTAGAGTCAGAGATAGAAGACGTGGTGTAGAGTCAGAGATAGAAGAGTCAGTAGAGTCAGAGATAGAAGACGTGGTCAGTAGAGTCAGAGATAGAAGACGTGGTCAGTAGAGTCAGAGATAGAAGACGTGGTCAGTAGAGTCAGAGATAGAAGACGTGGTCAGTAGAGTCAGAGATAGAAGACGTGGTCAGTAGAGTCAGAGATAGAAGAAAGACGTGGTCAGTAGAGTCAGAGATAGAAGAAAAACGTGGTCAGTAGAGTCAGAGATAGCAGAAAGACGTGGTCAGTAGAGTCAGAGATAGAAGACGTGGTCAGTAGAGTCAGAGATAGAAGACGTGGTCAGTAGAGTCAGAGATAGAAGAAAGACGTGGTCAGTAGAGTCAGAGATAGAAGACGTGGTCAGTAGAGTCAGAGATAGAAGACGTGGTCAGTAGAGTCAGAGATAGAAGAAAGATGTTGTCAGTAGAGTCAGAGATAGCAGAAAGACGTTGTCAGTAGAGTCAGAGATAGAAGAAAGACGTGGTCAGTAGAGTCAGAGATAGAAGACGTGGTCAGTAGAGTCAGAGATAGAAGAAAGACGTGGTCAGTAGAGTCAGAGATGGAAGAAAGACGTTGTGAGTAGAGTCAGAGATAGAAGACGTGGTCAGTAGAGTCAGAGATAGAAGACGTGGTCAGTAGAGTCAGAGATAGAAGACGTGGTCAGTAGAGTCAGAGATAGAAGAAAGACGTTGTCAGTAGAGTCAGAGATAGAAGAAAGACGTTGTCAGTGGAGTCAGAGATAGCAGAAAGACGTGGTCAGTAGAGTCAGAGATAGAAGACGTGGTCAGTAGAGTCAGAGATGGAAGAAAGACGTGGTCAGTAGAGTCAGAGATAGAAGAAGACGTTGTCAGTAGAGTCAGAGATAGAAGACGTGGTCAGTAGAGTCAGAGATAGAAGACGTGGTCAGTAGAGTCAGAGATAGAAGAAAGACGTGGTCAGTAGAGTCAGAGATAGAAGAGATAGAGTCAGAGATAGAAGACGTGGTCAGTAGAGTCAGAGATAGAAGAAGACGTGGTCAGTAGAGTCAGAGATAGAAGAAAGTAGAGTCAGAGATAGAAGAGTCAGTAGATCAGAGATAGAAGACGTGGTCAGTAGAGTCAGAGATAGAAAGACGTGGTCAGTAGAGTCAGAGATAGAAGACGTGGTCAGTAGAGTCAGAGATAGAAGACGTGGTCAGTAGAGTCAGAGATAGAAGACGTGGTCAGTAGAGTCAGATTAGTCAAGACGTGGTCAGAGTCAGAGATAAAGACGTGGTCAGTAGAGTCAGAGATAGAAAAAGACGTGGTTAGTAGAGTCAGAGATAGAAGACGTGGTCAGTAGAGTCAGAGATAGAAGACGTGGTCAGTAGAGTCAGAGATAGAAGACGTGGTCAGTAGAGTCAGAGATAGAAGACGTGGTCAGTAGAGTCAGAGATAGAAGACGTGGTCAGTAGAGTCAGAGATAGAAAAAAGACGTTGTCAGTAGAGTCAAAGATAGCAGAAAGACGTGGTCAGTAGAGTCAGAGATAGAAGACGTGGTCAGTAGTGTCAGAGATAAAGGGAAGACGTGGTCAGTAGAGTCAGAGATTTGAGACGTGGTCAGTAGAGTCAGAGATAGAAGACGTGGTCAGTAGAGTCAGAGATAGAAGACGTGGTCAGTAGAGTCAGAGATAGAAGACGTGGTCAGTAGAGTCAGAGATAGAAGACGTGGTCAGTAGAGTCAGAGATAGAAGACGTGGTCAGTAGAGTCAGAGATAGAAGAAAGACGTGGTCAGTAGAGTCAGAGATATAAGAAAAATGTTGTCAGTGGAGTCAGAGATAGCAGAAAGACGTTGTCAGAGAGTCAGAGATAGAAACGTGGTCAGTAGAGTCAGAGATAGATAGAAGACGTGGTCAGTAGAGTCAGAGATAGAAGAAAGAAGTTGTCAGTAGAGTCAGAGATAGAAGACGTGGTCATGTAGAGTCAGAGATAGAAGACTTGGTCAGTAGAGTCAGAGATAGAAGACGTGGTCAGTAGAGTCAGAGATAGAAGAAGACGTGGTCAGTAGAGTCAGAGATAGAAGAAAGATGTTGTCAGTGGAGTCAGAGATAGAAGACGTGGAGTAGAGTCAGAGATAGAAGACGTGGTCAGTAGAGTCAGAGATAGAAGACGTGGTCAGTAGAGTCAGAGATAGAAGAAAGACGTTGTCAGTAGAGTCAGAGATAGAAGAAAGACGTGGTCAGTAGAGTCAGAGATAGAAGAAAGACGTTGTCAGTAGAGTCAGAGATAGAAGAAGATGGTCAGTAGAGTCAGAGATAGAAAGACGTGGTCAGTAGAGTCAGAGATAGAAGACGTGGTCAGTAGAGTCAGAGATAGAAGAAGACGTGGTCAGTAGAGTCAGAGATAAAGACGTGGTCAGTAGAGTCAGAGATAGAAGAAAGACGTGGTCAGTAGAGTCAGAGATAGAAGAAGACGTGGTCAGTAGAGTCAGAGATAGAAGACGTGGTCAGTAGAGTCAGAGATAGAAGAAAGACGTGGTCAGTAGAGTCAGAGATAGAAGACGTGGTCAGTAGAGTCAGAGATAGAAGACGTGGTCAGTAGAGTCAGAGATAGAAGACGTGGTCAGTAGAGTCAGAGATAGAAGACGTGGTCAGTAGAGTCAGAGATAGAAGACGTGGTCAGTAGAGTCAGAGATAGAAGACATTGGTCAGTAGAGTCAGAGATAGAAGACGTGGTCAGTAGAGTCAGAGATAGAAGAGTCAGTCGATCAGAGATAGAAGACGTTGGTCAGTAGAGTCAGAGATAGAAGAAAGACGTTGTCAGTGGAGTCAGAGATAGAAGACGTGGTCAGTAGAGTCAGAGATAGAAGACGTGGTCAGTAGAGTCAGAGATAGAAGACGTGGTCAGTAGAGTCAGAGATAGAAGACGTGGTCAGTAGAGTCAGAGATAGAAAGACGTTGTCAGTAGAGTCAGAGATAGAAGAAAGACGTTGTCAGTAGAGTCAGAGATAGCAGAAAGACGTGGTCAGTAGAGTCAGAGATAGAAGACGTGGTCAGTAGTGTCAGAGATAAAGGGAAGACGTGGTCAGTAGAGTCGGAGATAAAGACGTGGTCAGTAGAGTCAGAGATAGATAGAAGACGTGGTCAGTAGAGTCAGAGATAGAAAACGTGGGTCAGATAGAGTCAGAGAGTCAGAAGAGACGTGGTCAGTAGAGTCAGAGATAGAAAGACGTGGTCAGTAGAGTCAGAGATAAGAAAGACGTTGTCAGTAGAGTCAGAGATAGAAGAAAGACGTTGTCAGTGGAGTCAGAGATATAAACGTGGTCAGTAGAGTCAGAGATAGATAGAAGACGTGGTCAGTAGAGTCAGAGATAGAAGAAAGACGTTGTCAGTAGAGTCAGAGATAGAAGAAGATGTTGGTCAGTAGAGTCAGAGATAGAAGACGTGGTCAGTAGAGTCAGAGATAGAAGAAGATGGTCAGTAGAGTCAGAGATAGAAGAAAGACGTTGTCAGTAGAGTCAGAGATAGAAGACGTGGTCAGTAGAGTCAGAGATAGAAGACGTGGTCAGTAGAGTCAGAGATAGAAGAAAGATGTTGTCAGTAGAGTCAGAGATAGCAGAAAGACGTTGTCAGTGGAGTCAGAGATAGAAGACGTGGTCAGTAGAGTCAGAGATAGAAGACGTGGTCAGTAGAGTCAGAGATAGAAGAAAGACGTGGTCAGTAGAGTCAGAGATAGAAGAAAGACGTTGTCAGTAGAGTCAGAGATAGAAGACGTGGTCAGTAGAGTCAGAGATAGAAGACGTGGTCAGTAGAGTCAGAGATAGAAGACGTGGTCAGTAGAGTCAGAGATAGAGGTCAGAGATAGAAGACGTGGTCAGTAGAGTCAGAGATAGAAGAAAGACGTTGTCAGTAGAGTCAGAGATAGCAGAAAGACGTGGTCAGTAGAGTCAGAGATAGAAGACGTGGTCAGTAGAGTCAGAGATAGAAGACGTGGTCAGTAGAGTCAGAGATAGAAGACGTGGTCAGTAGAGTCAGAGATAGAAGACGTGGTCAGTAGAGTCAGAGATAGAAGACTTGGTCAAGAGTCAGAGATTGGTCAGTAGAGTCAGAGATAGAAGAAAGACGTGGTCAGTAGAGTCAGAGATAGAAGACGTGGTCAGTAGAGTCAGAGATAGAAGACGTGGTCAGTAGAGTCAGAGATAGAAGAAAGACGTGGTCAGTAGAGTCAGAGATAGAGAGAAAGACGTGGTCAGTAGAGTCAGAGATAGAAGACGTGGTCAGTAGAGTCAGAGATTGAAGACGTGGTCAAGACAGAGATGGTCAATAGAGTCAGAGATAGAGTCAGAGATAGAGATAGAAGACGTGGTCAGTAGAGTCAGAGATAGAAGACGTGGTCAGTAGAGTCAGAGATAGAAGACGTGGTCAGTAGAGTCAGAGATAGAAGAAAGACGTTGTCAGTAGAGTCAAAGATAGCAGAAAGACGTGGTCAGTAGAGTCAGAGATAGAAGACGTGGTCAGTAGAGTCAGAGATAGAAGAAGACGTGGTCAGTAGAGTCAGAGATAGAAGACGTGGTCAGTAGAGTCAGAGATAGAAGACGTGGTCAGTAGAGTCAGAGAAAGAGTCAGAGATAGAAGGTCAGTAGAGTCAGAGATAGAAGACGTGTCAGTAGAGTCAGAGATAGAAGACGTGGTCAGTAGAGTCAGAGATAGAAGACGTGGTCAGTAGAGTCAGAGATAGAAGACGTAGAGTCAGTAGAGTCAGAGTCAGAGATAGAAGACGTGGTCAGTAGAGTCAGAGATAGAAGAAAGACGTTGTCAGTAGAGTCAGAGATAGAAGACGTGGTCAGTAGAGTCAGAGATAGAAGACGTGGTCAGTAGAGTCAGAGATAGAAGAAAGACGTGGTCAGTAGAGTCAGAGATAGAAGACGTGGTCAGTAGAGTCAGAGATAGAAGACGTGGTCAGTAGAGTCAGAGATAAAGAAGACGTGGTCAGTAGAGTCAGAGATAGAAGAAAGACGTGGTCAGTAGAGTCAGAGATAGAAGAAGACGTTGTCAGTAGAGTCAGAGATAGAAGACGTGGTCAGTAGAGTCAGAGATAGAAGACGTGGTCAGTAGAGTCAGAGATAGAAGACGTGGTCAGTAGAGTCAGAGATAGAAGACGTGGTCAGTAGAGTCAGAGATAGAAGAAGACGTGGTCAGTAGAGTCAGAGATAGAAGAAGACGTGGTCAGTAGAGTCAGAGATAGAAGACGTGGTCAGTAGAGTCAGAGATAGAAGACGTGGTCAGTAGAGTCAGAGATAGAAGAAAGACATGGTCAGTAGAGTCAGAGATATAAGAAAGACGTTGTCAGTAGAGTCAAAGATAGAAAGACGTGGTCAGTAGAGTCAGAGATAGAAGACGTGGTCAGTAGAGTCAGAGATAAGAAGACGTGGTCAGTAGAGTCAGAGATAGAAGACGTGGTCAGTAGAGTCAGAGATAGAAGACGTGGTCAGTAGAGTCAGAGATAGAAGACGTGTCAGTAGAGTCAGAGATAGAAGAAAGACGTGGTCAGTAGAGTCAGAGATAGAAGACGTGGTCAGTAGAGTCAGAGATAGAAGACGTGGTCAGTAGAGTCAGAGATAGAAGACGTGGTCAGTAGAGTCAGAGATAGAAGACGTGGCCAGTAGAGTCAGAGATAGAAGACGTGGTCAGTCGAGTCAGAGATAGAAGAAAGACGTTCTCAGTAGAGTCAGAGATAGAAGACGTGGTCAGTAGAGTCAGAGAAAGAATAAATATGTTGCCAGTGGAGTCAGAGATAGAAGACGTGGTCAATAGAGTCAGATATAGAAGACGTGGTCAGTAGAGTCAGAGATAGAAGAAAAATGTTGTCAGTGGATTCAAAGATAGCAGAAAGACGTTGTCAGTGGAGTCAGAGATAGAAACGTGGTCAGTAGAGTCAGAGATAGAAGACGTGGTCAGTAGAGTCAGAGATGGAAAGACGTTGTCAGTAGAGTCAGAGATAGAAGACGTGGTCGTGGTCAGTAGAGTCAGAGATAGATAGAAAGACGTGGTCAGTAGAGTCAGAGATAGAAGAGACGTGGTCAGTAGTTGTCAGAGATAGATAGCAGACGTTGTCAGTAGAGTCAGAGATAGAAGACGTGGTCAGTAGAGTCAGAGATAGAAGACGTGGTCAGTAGAGTCAGAGATAGAAGAAAGACGTGGTCAGTAGAGTCAGAGATAGAAGACGTGGTCAGTAGAGTCAGAGATAGAAGACGTGGTCAGTAGAGTCAGAGATAGAAGAAAGACGTGGTCAGTAGAGTCAGAGATAGAAGAAGACGTGGTCAGTAGAGTCAGAGATAGAAGACGTGGTCAGTAGAGTCAGAGATAGAAGACGTGGTCAGTAGAGTCAGAGATAGAAGAAAGACGTGGTCAGTAGAGTCAGAGATAGAAGAAAGACGTGGTCAGTAGAGTCAGAGATAGAAAGACGTGGTCAGTAGAGTAGAGATAGATAGTACGTGGTCAGTAGAGTCAGAGATTGAAGACGTGGTCAGTAGAGTCAGAGATAGAAGACGTTGTCAGTAGAGTCAGAGATAGAAGAAAGTCGTGGTCAGTAGAGTCAGAGATAGAAGACGTGGTCAGTAGAGTCAGAGATAGAAGAAAGACGTGGTCAGTAGAGTCAGAGATTTGAGACGTGGTCAGTAGAGTCAGGGATTTGAGACGTGGTCAGTAGAGTCAGAGATTGAAGACGTGGTCAGTCGAGTCAGAGATAGAAGACGTGGTCAGTCGAGTCAGAGATAGAAGACGTGGTCAGTAGAGTCAGAGAAAGAAGACGTGGTCAGTAGAGGCAGAGATAGAAGACGTGGTCAGTAGAGTCAGAGATAGAAGAAAGACGTTGTCAGTAGAGTCAGAGATAGAAGAAAGACCTTGTCAGTAGAGTCAAAGATAGCAGAAAGACGTGGTCTGTAGAGGCAGAGATAGAAGACGTGGTCAATAGAGTCAGATATAGAAGACGTGGTCAGTAGAGTCAGAGATAGAAGAAAAATGTTGTCAGTAGAGTCAAAGATAAAGAAAGACGTTGTCAGTGGAGTCAGAGATAGACGTGGATAGAGTCTGAGATAGAAGACGTGGTCAGTAGAGTCAGAGATAGAAGAAAGACGTTGTCAGTAGAGTCAGAGATAGAAGAAAGACGTGGTCAGTAGAGTCAGAGATAGAAAGACGTGGTCAGTAGAGTCAGAGATAGAAGACGTGGTCAGTAGAGTCAGAGATAGAAGACGTGGTCAGTAGAGTCAGAGATAGAAGAAAAATGTTGTCAGTGGAGTCAAAGATAGCAGAAAGACGTTGTCAGTGGAGTCAGAGATAGAAGACGTCAGTAGAGTCAGAGTAGAGTCAGAGATCAGAGATAGAAGACGTTGGTCAGTAGAGTCAGAGATAGAAGAAAGACGTTGTGAGTAGAGTCAGAGATAGAAGACGTGGTCAGTAGAGTCAGAGATAGAAGACGTGGTCAGTAGAGTCAGAGATAGAAGACGTGGTCAGTAGAGTCAGAGATAGAAAGACGTGGTCAGTAGAGTCAGAGATAGAAGAAAGACGTGGTCAGTAGAGTCAGAGAGATAGAAGACGTGGTCAGTAGAGTCAGAGATCAGAAAGACGTGGTCAGTAGAGTCAGAGATAGAAGAAGACGTGGTCAGTAGAGTCAGAGATAGAAGACGTGGTCAGTAGAGTCAGAGATAGAAGACGTGGTCAGTAGAGTCAGAGATAGAAGACGTGGTCAGTAGAGTCAGAGATAGAAGACGTGGTCAGTAGAGTCAGAGATAGAAGAAAGACGTGGTCAGTAGAGTCAGAGATAGAAGACGTGGTCAGTAGAGTCAGAGATAGAAGACAGTAGAGTCAGAGATAGAAGACGTGGTCAGAGAGTCAGAGATAGAAGACGTGGTCAGTAGAGTCAGAGATAGAAGACGTGGTCAGTAGAGTCAGAGATAAAGAAGACGTGGTCAGTAGAGTCAGAGATAGAAGACGTGGTCAGTAGAGTCAGAGATAGAAGAAAGACGTTGGTCAGTAGAGTCAGAGATAGAAGAAAGACGTGGTCAGTAGAGTCAGAGATAGAAGACGTGGTCAGTAGAGTCAGAGATAGAAAGACGTGGTCAGTAGAGTCAGAGATAGAAGACGTGGTCAGTAGAGTCAGAGATAGAAGACGTGGTCAGTAGAGTCAGAGATAGAAGAAAAACGTTGTCAGTAGAGTCAGAGATAGCAGAAAGACGTTGTCAGTAGAGTCAGAGATAGAAGACGTGGTCAGTAGAGTCAGAGATAGAAGACGTGGTCAGTAGAGTCGTGGTCAGTAGAGTCAGAGATGGAAGAAAGACGTTGTCAGTAGAGTCAGAGATAGAAGAAAGAGTCTGAGATAGAAGACGTGGTCAGTAGAGTCAGAGATAGAAGAAGACGTGGTCAGTAGAGTCAGAGATAGAAGATAAGACGTGGTCAGTAGAGTCAGAGATAGAAGACGTGGTCAGTAGAGTCAGAGATAGAAGACGTGGTCAGTAGAGTCAGAGATAGAAGACGTGGTCAGTAGAGTCAGAGATAGAAGAAAGACGTTGTCAGTAGAGTCAGAGATAGAAGAAAGACGTTGTCAGTAGAGTCAAAGATAGCAGAAAGACGTGGTCTGTAGAGGCAGAGATAGAAGACGTGGTCAGTAGAGTCAGAGATAGAAGACGTGGTCAGTAGAGTCAGAGATTTGAAGACGTGGTCAGTAGAGTCAGAGATAGAAGACGTGGTCAGTAGAGTCAGAGATTGAAGAAGTCAGTCGGTCAGAAGATGTGGTCAGAGAGTCAGAGATAGAAGACGTGGTCAGTAGAGTCAGAGATAGAAGACGTGGTCAGTAGAGTCAGAGATAGAAGACGTGGTCAGTAGAGTCAGAGATAGAAAGACGTGGTCAGTAGAGTCAGAGATAGAAGAAAGACGTTGTCAGTAGAGTCAGAGATAGCAGAAAGACGTGGTCAGTAGAGTCAGAGATATAAAGAAAGACGTGGTCAGTAGAGTAGAGATAGAAGACGTGGTCAGTAGAGTCAGAGATAGAAGAATGTTGTCAGTAGAGTCAGAGATAGAAGACGTGGTCAGTAGAGTCAGAGATAGAAGACGTGGTCAGTAGAGTCAGAGATAGACGTGGTCAGTAGAGTCAGAGATAGAAGAAGACGTGGTCAGTAGAGTCAGAGATAGAAGAAAGACGTTGTCAGTAGAGTCAGAGATAGAAGACGTGGTCAGTAGAGTCAGAGATAGAAGACGTGGTCAGTAGAGTCAGAGATAGAAGAAGACGTGGTCAGTAGAGTCAGAGATAGAAGACGTGGTCAGTAGAGTCAGAGATCAAGACGACGTTGTCAGTAGAGTCAGAGATAGAAGACGTGGTCAGTAGAGTCAGAGATAGAAGACGTGGTCAGTAGAGTCAGAGATAGAAGAAAGACGTTGTCAGTAGAGTCAGAGATAGAAGAAAGACGTGGTCTGTAGAGGCAGAGATAGAAGACGTGGTCAGTAGAGTCAGAGATAGAAGACGTGGTCAGTAGAGTCAGAGATAGAAGAAAGACGTTGTCAGTAGAGTCAGAGATAGAAGAAAGACGTGGTCTGTAGAGGCAGAGATAGAAGACGTGGTCAGTAGTGTCAGAGATAAAGGGAAGACGTGGTCAGTAGAGTCAGATATAGAAGATGTGGTCAGTAGAGTCAGAGATAGAAGACGTGGTCAGTAGAGTCAGAGATAGAAGACGTGGTCAGTAGAGTCAGAGATAGAAGACGTGGTCAGTAGAGTCAGAGATAGAAGACGTGGTCAGTAGAGTCAGAGATAGAAGACGTGGTCAGTAGAGTCAGAGATAGAAGAAAGACTTGGTCAGTAGAGTCAGAGATATAAGAAAAATGTTGTCAGAGGAGTCAGAGTCAGAAAGACGTTGTCAGTGGAGTCAGAGATATAAACGTGGTCAGTAGAGTCAGAGATAGAAGACGTGGTCAGTAGAGTCAGAGATAGACGAAAGACGTTGTCAGTAGAGTCAGAGATTGAAGACGTGGTCAGTAGAGTCAGAGATAGAAGAAAGACGTGGTCAGTAGAGTCAGAGATAGAAGAAAGATGTTGTCAGTAGAGTCAAATATAGCAGAAAGACGTTGTCAGTGGAGTCAGAGATAGAAGAAAGACGTGGTGTGAGTAGAGTCAGAGATAGAAGACGTGGTCAGTAGAGTCAGAGATGGAAGAAAGACGTGGTCAGTAGAGTCAGAGAGAAAGATAGTAGAAGAAGAAAACGTGGTCAGTAGAGTCAGAGATAGAAGACGTGGTCAGTAGAGTCAGAGATAGAAGACGTGGTCAGTAGAGTCAGAGATAGAAGACGTGGTCAGTAGAGTCAGAGATAGAAGAAAGACGTTGTCAGTAGAGTCAGAGATAGAAGAAAGACGTGGTCTGTAGAGGCAGAGATAGAAGACGTGGTCAGTAGAGTCAGAGATAGAAGACGTGGTCAGTAGAGTCAGAGATAGAAGAAAGACGTTGTCAGTAGAGTCAGAGATAGAAGAAAGACGTGGTCAGTAGAGTCAGAGATAGAAGACGTGGTCAGTAGAGTCAGAGATAGAAGACGTGGTCAGTAGAGTCAGAGATAGAAGAAAGATGTTGTCAGTAGAGTCAGAGATAGAAGACGTGGTCAGTAGAGTCAGAGATAGAAGACGTGGTCAGTAGAGTCAGAGAGATAGAAGACGTGGTCAGTAGAGTCAGAGATAGAAGACGTGGTCAGTAGAGTCAGAGATAGAAGACGTGGTCAGTAGAGTCAGAGATAGAAGACGTGGTCAGTAGAGTCAGAGATAGAAGAAGACGTGGAGTAGAGTCAGAGATAGAAGACGTGGTCAGTAGAGTCAGAGATAGAAGAAAGACGTGGTCAGTAGAGTCAGAGATCATAAGACGTGGTCAGAGGAGTAGAAGACGTGGTCAGTAGAGTCAGAGATAGAAGACGTGGTCAGTAGAGTCAGAGATAGAAGACGTGGTCAGTAGAGTCAGAGATAGAAGACGTGGTCAGTAGAGTCAGAGATAGAAGACGTGGTCAGTAGAGTCAGAGATAAGACGTGGAAGAGTCAGAGATTGGTCAGTAGAGTCAGAGATAGAAGACGTGGTCAGTAGAGTCAGAGATAGAAGAAAGACGTGGTCAGTAGAGTCAGAGATAGAAGAAAGACGTTGTCAGTAGAGTCAAAGATAGCAGAAAGAGTGGTTGTAGAGGCAGGGATGAAGACGTGGTCAGTAGTGTCAGAGATAAAGGGAAGACGTGGTCAGTAGAGTCAGAGATAGAAGACGTGGTCAGTAGAGTCAGAGATGGAAGAAAGGTCAGTAGAGTCAGTGAAGAGTCAGAGATCAGAGAAGAAGACGTGGTCAGTAGAGTCAGAGATAGAAGACGTGGTCAGTAGAGTCAGAGAAAGAAGACGTGGTCAGTAGAGTCAGAGATAGAAGACGTGGTCAGTAGAGTCAGAGAAAGAAGACGTGGTCAGTAGAGTCAGAGATAGAAGAAAGACGTTGTCAGTAGAGTCAAAGATAGTCAGAGAGAAGACGTGGTCAGTAGAGTCAGAGATAGAAGACGTGGTCAATAGAGTCAGATATAGAAGACGTGGTCAGTAGAGTCAGAGATAGAAGAAAAATGTTGTCAGTGGAGTCAAAGATAGCAGAAAGACGTTGTCAGTGGAGTCAGAGATAGAAACGTGGTCAGTAGAGTCAGAGATAGAAGAAAGACGTGGTCAGTAGAGTCAGAGATAGAAGAAAGACGTTGTCAGTAGAGTCAGAGATAGAAGAAAGACGTGGTCAGTAGAGTCAGAGATAGAAGACGTGGTCAGTAGAGTCAGAGATAATGGAAGACGTGGTCAGTAGAGTCAGAGATAGAAGACGTGGTCAGTAGAGTCAGAGATAGAAGACGTGGTCAGTCGAGTCAGAGATTGAAGAGTCAGAGATCAGAGATAAAGACGTGGTCAGTAGAGTCAGAGATAGAAGACGTGGTCAGTAGAGTCAGAGATAGAAGACGTGGTCAGTAGAGTCAGAGATAGAAGACGTGGTCAGTAGAGTCAGAGATAGAAGACGTGGTCAGTAGAGTCAGAGATAGAAGAAAGACGTGGTCAGTAGAGTCAGAGATAGAAGACGTGGTCAGTAGAGTCAGAGAAAGAATAAATATGTTGTCAGTGGAGTCAGAGATAGAAGACGTGGTCAGTAGAGTCAGAGATAGAAGACGTGGTCAGTAGAGTCAGAGATAGAAGAAAAACGTTGTCAGTAGAGTCAAAGATAGCAGAAAGACGTGGTCAGTAGAGTCAGAGATAGAAGACGTGGTCAGTAGAGTCAGAGATAGAAGACGTGGTCAGTAGAGTCAGAGATAGAAGAAAGACGTGGTCAGTAGAGTCAGAGATAGAAGAAAGACGTTGTCAGTAGAGTCAGAGATAGAAGAAAGAGAGTGGTCAGTAGACGTGGTCAGAGAGAGATAGAAAGACGTGGTCAGTAGAGTCAGAAGACGTGGTCAGTAGAGTCAGAGAAGAAGACGTGGTCAGTAGAGTCAGAGATAGAAGACGTGGTCAGTAGAGTCAGAGATAGAAGACGTGGTCAGTAGAGTCAGAGATAGAAGACGTGGTCAGAAGAGTCAGAGATAGAAGACGTGGTCAGTAGAGTCGGAGATAGAAGAAAGACGTGGTCAGTAGAGTCAGAGATAGAAGAAAGACGTTGTCAGTAGAGTCAAAGATAGCAGAAAGAAGTGGTTTGTAGAGGCAGGGAGAGAAGACGTGGTCAGTAGTGTCAGAGATAAAGGGAAGACGTGGTCAGTAGAGTCAGAGATTTGAGACGTGGTCAGTAGAGTCAGAGATTGAAGACGTGGTCAGTCGAGTCAGAGATTGAAGACGTGCTCAGTCGAGTCAGAGATAGAAGACGTGGTCAGTAGAGTCAGAGATAGAAGACGTGGTTAGTAGAATCAGAGATAGAAGACGTGGTCAGTAGAGTCAGAGATTGAAGACTTGGCCAGTAGAGTCAGAGATAGAAGACGTGGTCAGTAGAGTCAGAGAAAGATGTTGTCAGTGGAGTCAGAGATAGAAGACGTGGTCATAGAGTCAGAGATAGAAGACGTGGTCAGTAGAGTCAGAGATAGAAGAAAAATGTTGTCAGTGGAGTCAAAGATAGAAAGACGTTGTCAGTGGAGTCAGAGATAGAAGACGTGGTCAGTAGAGTCAGAGATAGAAGACGTGGTCAGTAGAGTCAGAGATAGAAGACGTGGTCAGTAGAGTCAGAGATAGAAAGAAAATGTCAGTAGAGTCAGAGATGAAGATGGTCAAAGATCAGAGATAAAGACGTGGTCAGTAGAGTCAGAGATAGAAGACGTGGTCAGTAGAGTCAGAGATAGAAGACGTGGTCAGTAGAGTCAGAGATAGAAGAAAGACGTTGTCAGTAGAGTCAGAGATGAAGAAAGACGTGGTCAGTAGAGTCAGAGATAGAAGACGTGGTCAGTAGAGTCAGAGATAGAAGAAGACGTTGTCAGTAGAGTCAGAGATAGAAGAAGACGTGGTCAGTAGAGTCAGAGATAGAAGACGTGGTCAGTAGAGTCAGAGATAGAAGACGTGGTCAGTAGAGTCAGAGATAGAAGACGTGGTCAGTAGAGTCAGAGATAGAAGACGTGGTCAGTAGAGTCAGAGATAGAAGACGTGGTCAGTAGAGTCAGAGATAGAAGACGTGGTCAGTAGAGTCAGAGATAGAAGAAAGACGTGGTCAGTAGAGTCAGAGATAGAAGAAAGACGTTGTCAGTAGAGTCAGAGATAGAAGAAAGAAGTGGTTTGTAGAGGTCAGAGAGAGAAGACGTGGTCAGTAGAGTCAGAGATAAAGGGAAGACGTGGTCAGTAGAGTCAGAGATTTGAAGACGTGGTCAGTAGAGTCAGAGATAGAAGACGTGGTCAGTAGAGTCAGAGATAGAAAGACGTGTCTCAGTAAGAAAGAGTCAGTAGAGTCAGAGATAGAAGACGTGGTCAGTAGAGTCAGAGATAGAAGACGTGGTCAGTAGAGTCAGAGATAGAAGACGTGGTCAGTAGAGTCAGAGATTGAAGACGTTGTCAGTAGAGTCAGAGATAGAAGACGTGGTCAGTAGAGTCAGAGATAGAAGAAGGTCGTGGTCAGTAGAGTCAGAGATCAGAATAAAGATGTTGTCAGTGGAGTCAGAGATAGAGAAAGACGTGGTCAGTAGAGTCAGATACGTTGTCAGTGGAGTCAGAGAAGAAAGACGTGGTCAGTAGAGTCAGAGATAGAAGAAAACGTGGTCAGTAGAGTCAGAGATAGAAGACGTTGTCAGTGGAGTCAGAGATAGAAACGTGGTCAGTAGAGTCAGAGATAGAAGACGTGGTCATTAGAGTCAGAGATAGAAGTCAGAGATAGAAGACATGGTCAAAGAGTCAGAGATAGAAGACGTGGTCAGTAGAGTCAGAGATAGAAGAAAGACGTGGTCAGTAGAGTCAGAGATAGAGTCAGAGATAGAAGACGTGGTCAGTAGAGTCAGAGATAGAGAAGAAAACGTTGTCAGTAGAGTCAGAGATAGAGTCAGAAAGACGTTGTCAGTAGAGTCAGAGATAGAAGACGTGGTCAGTAGAAGACGTGGTCAGTAGAGTCAGAGATAGAAGACGTGGTCAGTAGAGTCAGAGATAGAAGAGACGTGGTCAGTAGAGTCAGAGAGATAGAAGACGTGGTCAGTAGAGTCAGAGATAGAAGACGTGGTCAGTAGAGTCAGAGATAGAAAGACGTGGTCAGTAGAGTCAGAGATAGAAGAGTCAGATAGAAGACGTGGTCAGAGATAGAAGACGTGGTCAGTAGAGTCAGAGATAGAAGAAAGACGTGGTCAGTAGAGTCAGAGAGAAGACGTGGTCAGTAGAGTCAGAGATAGAAGACGTGGTCAGTAGAGTCAGAGATAGAAGACGTGGTCAGTAGAGTCAGAGATAGAAGACGTGGTCAGTAGAGTCAGAGATAGAAGACGTGGATAGAGTCAGAGATAGAAGACGTGGTCAGTAGAGTCAGAGATAGAAGAAAGACGTGGTCAGTAGAGTCAGAGATAGAAGAAAGACGTTGTCAGTAGAGTCAAAGATAGAGAAAGCGTGGTCTGTAGAGAAGACGTGGTCAGTAGAGTCAGAGATAAAGAAGACGTGGTCAGTAGAGTCAGAGATAGAGACGTGGTCAGTAGAGTCAGAGATAGAAGACGTGGTCAGTAGAGTCAGAGATTGAAGACGTGGTCAGTAGAGTCAGAGATTGAAGATAGAAGACGTGGTCAGTAGAGTCAGAGATAGAAGACGTGGTTAGTGGTCAGAGTCAGATAGAAGACGTGGTCAGTAGAGTCAGAGATAGAAGACGTGGTCAGTAGAGTCAGAGATAGAAGACGTGGTCAGTAGAGTCAGAGATAGAAGACGTGGTCAGTAGAGTCAGAGATATAGAAGACGTGGTCAGTAGAGTCAGAGATAGAAGAAAGACGTTGTCAGTAGAGAGTCAGAGATAGAAGACGTGGTCAGTAGAGTCAGAGATAAAGAAGACGTGGTCAGTAGAGTCAGAGATAGAAGACGTGGTCAGTAGAGTCAGAGATGAAGACGTGGTCAGAGAGTCAGAGATAGAAGACGTGGTCAGTAGAGTCAGAGATAGAAGACGTGGTCAGTAGAGTCAGAGATAGAAGACGTGGTCAGTAGAGTCAGAGATAGAAGACGTGGTCAGTAGAGTCAGAGATAGAAGACGTGGTCAGTAGAGTCAGAGATAGAAGACGTGGTCAGTAGAGTCAGAGATAGAAGAAAGACGTTGTCAGTAGAGTCAAAGATAGAAAGACGTGGTCTGTAGAGTCAGAGATAGAAGACGTGGTCAGTAGAGTCAGTCAGAAGACGTGGTCAGTAGAGTCAGAGAAGAAGAAAGATGGTCAGTAGAGTCAGAGATAAAGAAAGACGTTGTCAGTAGAGTCAGAGAGTCAGAGATAGAAGACGTGGTCAGTAGAGTCAGAGATAGAAGACGTGGTCAGTAGAGTCAGAGATAGAAGAAGACGTGGTCAGTAGAGTCAGAGATAGAAGACGTGGTCAGTAGAGTCAGAGATAGAAGACGTGGTCAGTAGAGTCAGAGATAGAAGACGTGGTCAGTAGAGTCAGAGATAGAAGACGTGGTCAGTAGAGTCAGAGATAGAAGACGTGGTCAGTAGAGTCAGAGATAGAAGACGTGGTCAGTAGAGTCAGAGATAGAAGACGTGGTCAGTAGAGTCAGAGATAGAAGACGTGGTCAGTAGAGTCAGAGATAGAAGACGTGGTCAGTAGAGTCAGAGATAGAAGAAGACGTGGTCAGTAGAGTCAGAGATAGAAGAAAGAAGTGGTCAGTAGAGTCAGAGGAGAGAAGACGTGGTCAGTAGAGTCAGAGATAAAGAAGACGTGGTCAGTAGAGTCAGAGATAGAAGAAAGACGTGGTCAGTAGAGTCAGAGATTGAAGACGTGGTCAGTAGAGTCAGAGATAGAAGACGTGCTCAGTCGAGTCAGAGATAGAAGACGTGGTCAGTAGAGTCAGAGATAGAAGACGTGGTTAGTAGAATCAGAGATAGAAGACGTGGTCAATAGAGTCAGAGATTGAAGACGTGGCCAGTAGAGTCAGAGATAGAAGACGTGGTCAGTAGAGTCAGAGATAGAAGACGTGGTCAGTAGAGTCAGAGAAAGAATAAATATGTTGCCAGTGGAGTCAGAGATAGAAGACGTGGTCAATAGAGTCAGATATAGAAGACGTGGTCAGTAGAGTCAGAGATAGAAGAAAAATGTTGTCAGTGGATTCAAAGATAGCAGAAAGACGTTGTCAGTGGAGTCAGAGATAGAAACGTGGTCAGTAGAGTCAGAGATAGAAGACGTGGTCAGTAGAGTCAGAGATGGAAGAAAGACGTTGTCAGTAGAGTCAGAGATTGAAGAAAGACGTTGTGAGTAGAGTCAGAGATAGATAGAAGACGTGGTCAGTAGAGTCAGAGATAGATAGAAGACGTGGTCAGTAGAGTCAGAGATAGATGAGCGACGTTGTCAGTAGAGTCAGAGATAGAAGACGTGGTCAGTAGAGTCAGAGATAGAAGACGTGGTCAGTAGAGTCAGAGATAGAAGACGTGGTCAGTAGAGTCAGAGATAGAAAGACGTGGTCAGTAGAGTCAGAGATAGAAGACGTGGTCAGATAGCAGAAGACGTGGTCAGTAGAGTCAGAGATAGAAGACGTGGTCAGTAGAGTCAGAGATAGAAGAAAGACGTTGTCAGTAGAGTCAAAGATAGCAGAAAGACGTGGTTTGTAGAGGCAGAGATAGAAGACGTGGTCAGTAGTGTCAGAGATAAAGGGAAGACGTGGTCAGTAGAGTCAGAGATTTGAGACGTGGTCAGTAGAGTCAGAGATAGAAGACGTGGTCAGTAGAGTCAGAGATAGAAGACGTGGTCAGTAGAGTCAGAGATAGAAGACGTGGTCAGTAGAGTCAGAGATAGAAAAAAGACGTGGTCAGTAGAGTCAGAGATAGAAGAAAGTGTTGTCAGAGAGTCAAAGATAGCAGAAAGACGTGGTCAGTAGAGTCAGAGATAGAAGACGTGGTCAGAGATAGAAGAGTCAGAGATAAGATGAGAAGACGTGGTCAGTAGAGTCAGAGATTGAAGACGTGGTCAGTAGAGTCAGAGATAGAAGAAGACGTGGTCAGTAGAGTCAGAGATAGAAGAAAGACGTGGTCAGTAGAGTCAGAGATAGAAGACGTGGTCAGTAGAGTCAGAGATAGAAGACGTGGTCAGTAGAGTCAGAGATAGAAGACGTGGTCAGTAGAGTCAGAGATAGAAGAACGTGGTCAGTAGAGTCAGAGATAGAAGACGTGGTCAGTAGAGTCAGAGATAGAAGACGTGGTCAGTAGAGTCAGAGATAGAAGACGTGGTCAGTAGAGTCAGAGATAGAAGACGTGGTCAGTAGAGTCAGAGATAGAATAAAAATGTTGTCAGTGGAGTCAGATAGCAGAAAGACGTTGTCAGTGGAGTCAGAGATAGAAACGTGGTCAGTAGAGTCAGAGATAGAAGACGTGGTCAGTAGAGTCAGAGATGGAAGAAAGACGTTGTCAGTAGAGTCAGAGATAGAAGAAAGACGTTGTGAGTAGAGTCAGAGATATAAGACGTGGTCAGTAGAGTCAGAGATAGATAGAAGACGTGGTCAGTAGAGTCAGAGATAGAAGACGTCAGTAGAGTCAGTAGAGTCAGAGATAGAAGAAAGACGTGGTCAGTAGAGTCAGAGAGATAGAAGACGTGGTCAGTAGAGTCAGAGATAGAAGACGTGGTCAGTAGAGTCAGAGATAGAAGACGTGGTCAGTAGAGTCAGAGATAGAAAGACGTGGTCAGTAGAGTCAGAGATAGAAGACGTGGTCAGTAGAGTCAGAGATAGAAGACGTGGTCAGTAGAGTCAGAGATAGAAGACGTGGTCAGTAGAGTCAGAGATAGAAGACGTGGTCAGTAGAGTCAGAGATAGAAGACGTGGTCAGTAGAGTCAGAGATAGAAGACGTGGTCAGTAGAGTCAGAGATAGAAGAAAGACGTGGTCAGTAGAGTCAGAGATAGAAGAGATAGAAGACGTGGTCAGTAGAGTCAGAGATAGCAGAAGACGTGGTCAGTAGAGTCAGAGATAGAAGACGTGGTCAGTAGAGTCAGAGATAGAAGACGTGGTCAGTAGAGTCAGAGAAAGAATAAATATGTTGTCAGTAGAGTCAGAGATAGAAGACGTGGTCAGTAGAGTCAGAGATTGAAGACGTGGTCAGTAGAGTCAGAGATAGAAGAAACGTGTTGTCAGTGGATTCAAAGATAGCAGAAAGACGTTGTCAGTGGAGTCAGAGATAGAAGACGTGGTCAGTAGAGTCAGAGATAGAAGACGTGGTCAGTAGAGTCAGAGATAGAAGACGTGGTCAGTAGAGTCAGAGAGAAGACGTGGTCAGTAGAGTCAGAGATAGAAGACGTGGTCAGTAGAGTCAGAGATGGAAGAAAGACGTTGTCAGTAGAGTCAGAGAAAGAATAAAGACGTTGTGAGTAGAGTCAGAGATAGAAGACGTGGTCAGTAGAGTCAGAGATATAGAAGACGTGGTCAGTAGAGTCAGAGATAGAAGAAAAATGTTGTCAGTAGAGTCAGAGATAGAAGAGAGTAGAGTCAGAGATAGAAGACGTGGTCAGTGGAGTCAGAGATAGAAGACGTGGTCAGTAGAGTCAGAGATAGAAGACGTCAGGTCACGTGGTAGAGAGTCAGAGATAGAAGACGTGGTCAGTAGAGTCAGAGATAGAAGACGTGGTCAGTAGAGTCAGAGATAGAAGAAAGACGTTGTCAGTAGAGTCAGAGATAGAAGAAAGACGTGGTCTGTAGAGGCAGAGATAGAAGACGTGGTCAGTAGTGTCAGAGATAAAGGGAAGACGTGGTCAGTAGAGTCGGAGATTTGAGACATGGTCAGTAGATTCAGAGATTGAAGACGTGGTCAGTCGAGTCAGACATAGAAGTCGTGGTCAGTAGAGTCAGAGATAGAGGACGTGGTCAGTAGAGTCAGAGATAGAAGAAAGACGTGGTCAGTAGAGTCAGAGATATAAGAAAAATGTTGTCAGAGGAGTCAAAGCTAGCAGAAAGACGTTGTCAGTGGAGTCAGAGATATAAACGTGGTCAGTAGAGTCAGAGATAGAAGACGTGGTCAGTAGAGTCAGAGATAGACGAAAGACGTTGTCAGTAGAGTCAGAGATTGAAGACGTGGTCAGTAGAGTCAGAGATAGAAGAAAGACGTGGTCAGTAGAGTCAGAGATAGAAGAAAGATGTTGTCAGTAGAGTCAGAGATAGAAAGACGTGGTCAGTAGAGTCAGAGATAGAAGACGTGGTCAGTAGAGTCAGAGATAGAAGACGTGGTCAGTAGAGTCAGAGATAGAAGAAAGAGTCGTGGTCAGTAGAGTCAGAGATAGAAGAAAGATGAGTCAGAGATGTGAGTAGAGTCAGAGATAGAAGAAAGACCTTGTCAGTAGAGTCAAAGATAGCAGAAAGACGTGGTCTGTAGAGGCAGAGATAGAAGACGTGGTCAATAGAGTCAGATATAGAAGACGTGGTCAGTAGAGTCAGAGATAGAAGAAAAATGTTGTCCGTGGAGTAAAAGATAGCAGAAAGACGTTGTCAGTGGAGTCAGAGATAGAAACGTGGTCAGTAGAGTCAGAGATGGAAGAAAGATGTTGTCAGTAGAGTCAGAGATAGAAGAAAGACGTTGTGAGTAGAGTCAGAGATAAAGACGTGGTCAGTAGAGTCAGAGATATAAGACGTGGTCAGTAGAGTCAGAGATAGAAGACGTGGTCAGTAGAGTCAGAGATAGAAAGACGTGGTCAGTAGAGTCAGAGATTGAAGACGTGGTCAGTAGAGTCAGAGATAGAAGACGTGGTCAGTAGAGTCAGAGATAGAAGAAAGACGTGGTCAGTGTCAGTAGAGTCAGAGATAGAAGACGTGGTCAGTAGAGTCAGAGATAGAAAGACGTGGTCAGTAGAGTCAGAGATAGAAGACGTGGTCAGTAGAGTCAGAGATAGAAGACGTGGTCAGTAGAGTCAGAGATAGAAGAAAGACCTTGTCAGTAGAGTCAGAGATAGAAGACGTGGTCTGTAGAGGCAGAGATAGAAGACGTGGTCAATAGAGTCAGATATAGAAGACGTGGTCAGTAGAGTCAGAGATAGAAGAAAAATGTTGTCAGTAGAGTCAAAGATAGCAGAAAGACGTTGTCAGTGGAGTCAGAGATAGACGTGGTCAGTAGAGTCAGAGATGGAAGAAGATGTGGTCAGTAGAGTCAGAGATAGAAGAAAGACGTTGTGAGTAGAGTCAGAGATATAAGACGTGGTCAGTAGAGTTAGAGATAGATAGAAGACGTGGTCAGTAGAGTCAGAGATTGAAGACGTGGTCAGTAGAGTCAGAGATAGAAGACGTTGTCAGTAGAGTCAGAGATAGAAGACGTGGTCAGATAGGAGTCAGAGATAGAAGATGGTCAGTAGAGTCAGAGATAGAAGACGTGGTCAGTAGAGTCAGAGATAGAAGACGTGGTCAGTAGAGTCAGAGATAGAAGACGTGGTCAGAAGAGTCAGAGATAGAAGACGTGGTCAGTAGAGTCAGAGATAGAAGAAAGACGTGGTCAGTAGAGTCAGAGATAGAAGAAAGACGTTGTCAGTAGAGTCAAAGATAGCAGAAAGACGTGGTCTGTAGAGGCAGGGAGAGAAGACGTGGTCAGTAGAGTTAGAGATAAAGGGAAGACGTGGTCAGTAGAGTCAGAGATAGACGTGGTCAGTAGAGTCAGAGATGAGTTGGTCAGTAGAGTCAGAGTGAAACGTGCTCATCGAGTCAGAGATAGAAGACGTGGTCAGTGGAGTCAGAGATAGAAACGTGGTCAGTGAGTCAGAGATAGAAGACGTGGTCAGAGTCAGAGATAGAAGACGTGGTCAGTAGAGTCAGAGATGGAAGAAAGATGTTGTCAGTAGAGTCAGAGATAGAAGAAAGACTTGTCAGTAGAGTCAAGAGATAGCAGAAAGACGTGGTCAGTAGATCAGAGATAGAAGACGTGGTCAGTAGAGTAGAGATAGATAGAAGACGTGGTCAGTAGAGTCAGAGATAGAAGACGTGGTCAGTAGAGTCAGAGATAGAAGAGCGACGTTGTCAGTAGAGTCAGAGATATAAGACGTGGTCAGAGGAGTCAGAGATAGAAGACGTGGTTAGTAGAGTCAGAGATAGAAGACGTGGTCAGTAGAGTCAGAGATAGAAGACGTGGTCAGTAGAGTCAGAGATGGAAGAAGACGTGGTCAGTAGAGTCAGAGATAGAAGACGTGGTCAGTAGAGTCAGAGATAGAAGACGTGGTCAGTAGAGTCAGAGATAGAAGACGTGGTCAGTAGAGTCAGAGATAGAAGACAGTAGAGTCAGAGATAGAGTCAGTAGAGTCAGAGATAGAAGACGTGGTCAGAAGAGTCAGAGATAGAAGACGTGGTCAGTAGAGTCAGAGATAGAAGACGTGGTCAGTAGAGTCAGAGATAGAAGACGTGGTCAGTAGAGTCAGAGATAGAAGACGTGGTCAGTAGAGTCAGAGATAGAAGACGTGGTCAGTAGAGTCAGAGAAGAAGATGGTCAGTAGAGTCAGAGAAGAAGACGTGGTCAGTAGAGTCAGAGATAGAAGACGTGGTCAGTAGAGTCAGAGATAGAAGACGTGGTCAGTAGTGTCAGAGATAAAGAAAGACGTGGTCAGTAGAGTCAGAGATTTGAGACGTGGTCAGTAGAGTCAGAGATTGAGAAAGACGTGGTCACGTGGTCAGTAGAGTCAGAGATTGAAGACGTGGTCAGTCGAGTCAGAGATTGAAGACGTGGTCAGTAGAGTCAGAGATAGAAGACGTGGTCAGTAGAGTCAGAGATAGAAGACGTGGTCAGAAGAGTCAGAGATAGAAGACGTGGTCAGTAGAGTCAGAGATAGAAGACGTGGTCAGTAGAGTAGAATAAAGACGTTGTCAGTAGAGTCAGAGAAAGAAGAAAGACGTTGTCAGTAGAGTCAAAATAGCAGAAAGAAGTGGTCTGTAGAGGCAGGGAGAGAAGACGTGGTCAGTAGTGTCAGAGATAAAGGGAAGACGTGGTCAGTAGAGTCAGAGATTTGAGACGTGGTCAGTAGAGTCAGAGATTGAAGACGTGGTCAGTCGAGTCAGAGATTGAAGACGTGGTCAGTCGAGTCAGAGATAGAAGACGTGGTCAGTAGAGTCAGAGATAGAAGACGTGGTCATTAGTGTCAGAGACAGAAGAAAGACGTGGTCAGTAGAGTCAGAGATAGAAGAAAGATGTTGTCAGTGGAGTCAAAGATAGCAGAAAGACGTTGTCATTGGAGTCAGAGATAGAAGAAAGACGTTGTGAGTAGAGTCAGAGATAGAAGACGTGGTCAGTAGAGTCAGAGATGGAAGAAAGACGTTGTCAGTAGAGTCAGAGATGGAAGAAAGACGTTGTGTGTAGAGTCAGAGATAGAAGACGTGGTCATTAGAGTCAGAGATAGAAGAAAGATGTGGTCAGTACAGTCAGAGATAGAAGACGTGGTCAGTAGAGTCAGAGATAGAAGACGTGGTCAGTAAAGTCAGATATAGAAGATGTGGTCAGTAGAGTCAGAGATAGAAGACTTGGTCAGAAGAGTCAGAGATAGAAGACGTGGTCAGTAGAGTCAGAGATAGAAGAAAGACGTGGTCAGTCGAGTCAGAGATAGAAGACGTGGTCAGTTGAGTCAGAGATAGAAGTCGTGGTTAGTAGAGTCAGAGATAAAAGACGTGGTCAGTAGAGTCAGAGATAGAAGACGTGGTCAGTAGAGTCAGAGATAGAAGACGTGGTCAGTAGAGTCAGAGATGGAAGAAAGACGTTGTCAGTAGAGTCAGAGATAGATAGAAGACGTGGTTAGTAGAGTCAGAGATTGAAGACGTGGTCAGTAGAGTCAGAGATAGAAGAGCGACGTTGTCAGTAGAGTCAGAGATATAAGACGTGGTCAGTAGAGTCAGAGATAGAAGACGTTGTTAGTAGAGTCAGAGATAGAAGAGCGACATGGTCAGTAGAGTCAGAGATAGTAGACGTGGTCAGTAGAGTCAGAGATAGAAGACGTGGTCAGTACAGGCAGAGATAGAAGACGTGGTCAGTAGAGTCAGAGATAGAAGACGTGGTCATGAGTCAGAGATAGAAGAGTCAGAAGAGTCAGAGATAGAAGAAGACATGGTCAGAAGAGTCAGAGATCAGAAGACAGAGATGGTCAGTAGAGTCAGAGATAGAAGAAAGACGTTGTCAGTAGAGTCAGAGATAGAAGAAAGACGTTGTCAGTAGAATCAAAGATAGCAGAAAGACGTGGTCTGTAGAGGGAGAGATAGAAGACGTGGTCAGTAGTGTCAGAGATAAAGGGAAGACGTGGTCAGTAGAGTCAGAGATTTGAGACGTGGTCAGTAGAGTCAGAGATTGAAGACGTGGTCAGTGGAGTCAGAGATAGAAGACGTGGTCAAAAGAGTCAGATATAGAAGACGTGGTCAGTAGAGTCAGAGATAGAAGAAAAATGTTGTCAGTGGAGTCAAAGATAGCAGAAAGATGTCAGTGGAGTCAGAGATAGAAACGTGGTGAGTAGAGTCAGAGATAGAAACAGTGGTGAGTAGAGTCAGAGATAGAAGACGTGGTCAGTAGAGTCAGAGATTGAAGACGTGGTCAGTAGAGTCAGAGATAGAAGATGTGATCAGTAGAGTCAGAGAAAGAAGCAATATGTTGTCAGTGGTGTCAGAGATAGAAGACGTGGTCAATAGAGTCAGATATACTAGACCACATCAGATAAAGACAGGACTGGACCACAACAGATGAAGACAGACAGTACAAGACCACAACAGCTATAGACACTACAAGACCACAACAGATAAACACAGTACTAGACCACAACAGATGAAGACAGAAAGACAGTACTGGACCACATCAGATAAAGACAGACAGACTGTACTAGACCACATCAGATGAAGACAGGACTAGACCACAACAGATAAAGACAGAAAGGCAGTACTAGACCACAACAGATAAAGACAGGACTGGAGCACAACAGATAAAGACAGTACTAGACCACAACAGATAAAGACAGTACTAGACCACAACAGGTAAAGACAGTACTAGACAACAACAGATAAACAGAGTACTAGACCACAACAGATAAAGACAGTACGAGACCACAACAGATAAAGACAGTACTAGACCACAACAAATAAAGACAGTACTAGACCACAACAGATACAGACTGTACTAGACCACAACAGATAAAGACAGTACCAGACCATTAAAGATAAAGAGAGTACTAGAACACAACAGATAAAGACAGTTCAAGACCATAACAGATAGAGACAGACGGACAGACAGACAGCACTAGACCACATCAGATAAAGACAGCACTAGACCACATCAGATAAAGACAGTACTTGACCACAACAGATAGAGACAGACAGACAGCACTAGACCACATCAGATAAAGACAGTACTAGACCACAACAGGTAAAGACAGTACTAGACAACAACAGATAAAGACAGTACTAGACCACAACAGATACAGACTGTCCTAGACCACAACAAATAAAGACAGTACCAGACCATTACAGATAGAGAGTACTAGAACACAACAGATAAAGAGAGTACTAGAACACAACAGATAAAGAGAGTACTAGACCATAACAGATAAAGAAAGACAGACAGTACTCGACCACAACAGATAAAGACAGTACTAGACCACAACAGATAAAGAAAGACAGACTGTACTAGACCACATCAGAAAAAGACAGTACTTGACCATAACAGATAAGGAAAGACAGACTGTACTAGACCACATCAGATAAAGACAGGACTGGACCATAACAGATAAAGACAGAAAGACAGTACTAGACCACAACAGATAAAGACAGAACTAGACCACAACAGATAAAGACAGTACTAGACCACAACAGATAAAGACGGTACTAGACCACAACAGATAAAGACAGACAGACAGCACTAGACCACATCAGATAAAGACAGTACTAGACTACAGCAGATAAAGACAGAAAGACAGTACTAGACCACAACAGGTAAAGACAGACAGACCGTACGAGACCACATCAGATAAAGACAGGACTGGACCACAACAGGTAAAGACAGTACTAGACCACAACAGATAAAGATAGTACCAGACCACAACAGATAAAGACAGTACTAGACCACAACAGATAAAGACGATAATAGAACACAACGGATAAAGACAGTACTAGAACACAACAGATACAGACTGTACTAGACCACAACAGAAAAAGACAGTTCTAGACCATAATAGATAAAGACAGTACTAGACCACAACAGATAAAGACAGTACTAGACCACAACAGATACAGACTGTCCTAGACCACAACAAATAAAGACAGTACCAGACAATTACAGATAGAGAGTACTAGAACACAACAGATAAAGAGAGTACTAGAACACAACAGATAAAGACAGTACTAGACCATAACAGATAAAGAAAGACAGACAGTACTCAACCACAACATATAAAGACAGTACTTGACCACAACAGATAAAGACAGTACTAGACCACAACAGATAAAGAAAGACAGACAGCACTAGACCACATCAGAAAAAGACAGTACTACACCATAACATATAAAGAAAGACAGACAGCACTAGACCACAACATATAAAGAGTACTTGACCACAACAGATAAAGACAGACAGACAGCACTAGACCAAATCAGATAAAGACAGTACTAGACCACAACAGATAAAGAAAGACAGACTGTACTAGACCACATCAGATAAAGACAGGACTGGACCACAACAGATAAAGACAGAAAGACAGTACTAGACCACAACAGATAAAGACAGAACTAGACCACAACAGATAAAGACAGTACTAGACCACAACAGATAAAGACGGTACTAGACCACAACAGATAAAGACAGTACTCGACGACAACAGATACAGACTGTACTAGACCACAACAGATAAAGACAGTACCAGACCATTAAAGAATAAGAGTACTAGAACACAACAGATAAAGACAGTACTAGACCATAACATATAAAGAAATACAGACAGCACTAGACCACATCAGATAAAGACAGTACTAGACTACAACAGATAAAGACAGAAAGACAGTACTAGACCACAACAGGTATAGACAGTACTAGACAACAACAGATAAAGACAGTACTAGACCACAACAGATAAAGACAGTGCTAGACCACAACAGATAAAGACGGTACTAGACCACAACAGATAAAGACAGTACTTGACCACAACAGATAAAGACAGACAGACAGCACTAGACCACATCAGATAAAGACAGTACTAGACCACAACAGATACAGACAGAAAGACAGTACTAGACCACAACATGTAAAGACAGTACTAGACAACAACAGATAAAGACAGTACTAGACCACAACAGATAAAGACAGTACTAGACCACAACAGATAAAGACAGTACTAGACCACAACAGATAAAGACAGTACTAGACCACAACAGATACAGACTGTCCTAGACCACAAGAAATAAAGACAGTACCAGACCATTACAGATAGAGAGTACTAGAGCACAAGAGATAAAGAGAGTACTAGAACACAACAGATAAAGACAGTACTAGAACACAACAGATAAAGAAAGACAGACAGCACTAGACCACATCAGAAAAAGACAGTACTAGACCACAACAGATAAAGAAAGACAGACAGCACTAGACCACATCAGATAAAGACAGGACTGGACCACAACAGATAAAGACAGAAATACAGTACTAGACCACAACAGATAAAGACAGAACTAGACCACAACAGATAAAGACGGTACTAGACCACAACAGATAAAGACAGTACTAGACCATAACAGATAAAGAAAGACAGACAGCACTAGACCACAACAGATAAAGACAGTACTAGACCATAACAGATAAAGAAAGACAGACAGTACTCGACCACAACATATAAAGACAGTACTTGACCACAACAGATACAGACTGTACTAGACCACAACAGATAAAGACAGTACCAGACCATTAAAGAATAAGAGAGTACTAGAACACAACAGATAAAGACAGTACTAGCCCATAACAGATAAAGAAAGACAGACAGTACTAGACCACAACAGATAAAGACAGACAGACAGTACTAGACAACAACAGATAAAGACAGTACTAGACCACAACAGATTAAGACAGTGCTAGACCCTAATATATAAAGACAGTACTAGAACACAACAGCTAAAGACAGTACTAGACCATAACAGATAAAGACAGGCAGAGCATACTAGACCACAACAGATTAAGACAGTAATAGACGACAACAGATAAAGACAGTACGAGACCACATCAGATAAAGACATTACTAGACCACAACAGACGAAGACAGTACTTGACCACAACAGATAAAGACAGTACTAGACCACAACAGATAAAGACAGTACTAGACCGCAACAGATAAAGACACAAAGACAGTACTAGACCAAAACAGATAAAGACAGACAGACAGTTCCTCACCACATCAGATAAAGACAGGACTGGACCACAACAGATAAAGACAGAAATACAGTACTAGACCACAACAGATAAAGACGGTACTAGACCACAACAGATAAACACAGTACTAGACCACAACAGATACAGAATGTACTACACAACAACAGATAAAGACAGTACTAGACCATAATAGATAAAGACAGTACTAGAACACAATAGATAAAATACAGTACTAGACCATAACAGATATAGACAGACAGACAGTACTAGACCACAACAGATAAAGACAGTAATAGACCACAACAGATAAAGACAGTACTAGACCATAACAGATAAACAAAGACAGACAGTACTAGACCACAACATATAGAGACAGTACTAGACCACAACAGATAAAGACAGTACTCGACCACAACAGATAAAGACAGAAAGACAGTACTTGACCACAACAGATAAAGACAGTACTAGACCACAACAGATAAAGACAGACAGACCGTACGAGACCACATCAGACAAAGACAGGACTGGACCACAACAGGTAAAGACAGTACTAGAACACAACGGATAAACACAGTACTAGAACACAACAGATACAGACTGTACTAGACCACAACAGAAAAAGACAGTACTAGACCATAATAGATAAAGACAGTACTAGACCACAACAGATAAAGACAGAAAGACAGTACTAGACCACAACAGGTATAGACAGTAGTAGACCACAACAGATAAAGACAGTACTAGACCACAACAGATAAATACAGTACTAGACCACAGCAGATAAAGACAGTACTCGACCACAACAGACAAAGACAGTACTAGACCACAACAAATAAAGACAGTACCAGACCACAACAGATAAAGACAGATAGACAGTACAAGACCACAACAGGTATAGACAATAGTAGACCACAACAGATAAAGACAGTACTAGACCACAACAGATAAATACAGTACTAGACCACAACAGATAAAGACAGAAAGACAGTACAAGACCACAACAGATAAAGACAGACAGACAGTACTAGACCATAACAGATAAAGACAGTACTAGACCACATCAGATAAAGACAGTACTAGACCACAACAGATGAAGACAGACAGACAGTACAAGACCACAACAGATAAAGACAGACAGACAGTACTAGACAAGAACAGATAAAGACAGAAATTATACTTGACTTCCGTCCTCTAGCTATAGAATAAAGCACACACTCAAACACACTTTTACCCAAACTGACGTGTGTGTGTGTGTGTGTGTGTGTGTGTGTGTGTGTGTGTGTGTGTGTGTGTGTGTGTGTGTGTGTGTGTGTGTGTGTGTGTGTGTGTGTGTGTGTGTGTGTGTGTGTGTGTGTGTGTGTGTGTGTGTGTGTGTGTGTAGTTACTGTGAGAACGGATCTATGAGCTGCAGCTCTACTGAGATGAGTGGAGTTATGCTGTCTGACATGTTCTTCCAGGACGACCAGCCACCCTCCAGAGGTATTGTGTGTGTGTGTGTGTGTGGCGTGTGCATACCTGAGTGAGTGTATGTGCTTGTCTGTCTGTCTGTCTGTCTGTGTGCATGCATGAGTTTGTCTGTGAGTTTGTCTGTGTGTGTGTGTGTGTGTGTGTGTGTGTGTATTTAATATCTCTGCATGAACTAAAAAAGTATTATATATTAATATATACTATATTGTTAAAAGTAATACATATTTTATTATATTGTTAAAAGTAATATTGTTCAAAGTAGAATTCCTCGTACAATATAACTGTCTAGGTCCTGAGCTTTATATGTGTTTATGTGTCCAGAGCGCCGTGCGGCAACCTGTGTCCCCCTTTGAGGCGTGTTGGGTGTGAAGGAAGGGAGGAGGGTCTGGAGTGTTCTAGAACCTGTCAGAATCTGGACTTACCCTGTCTCAGTCTGGCCTGTATCCCCGGGTGTCTCTGTCCCAACGGCACGGTACGTACACTGACCCTAACCGCAACCCTAACCCCAACCCTGGCCCTAACCCCAACCCTGACCCTAACCCCAACCCTGACCTTAACCCCAACCCTGACCCTGAACCTGACCCTAACTCCAACCTTAACCTTAACCTTAACCCCCACCCTAAACCCAACCACTTCCTGACCCGAGCCCTTAACCTAACCCTTACCCTGACCCTAACCCTAACCCTAACTCTGACCCTAACCCCAACCCCGACCTTGACCCTAACCCTGACCCGACCCGACCCTGACCCTGATCCTGACCTTAACCCTACCCTAACCCTAAACCTAAACCTAACCTTAACACTGACCCCAAGCCAAACCCTAGCTCTGACCGCAACCTCAACCTTGACCCTAAACCGACCCGACCCGACCTGACCCTAACCCTGACCCGACCCTGATTAGGTGTTCAGGAGTCTTATGGCTTAGGGGTAGAAGCTGTTTAGAAGCGTCTTGGACCTAGACTTGGCTCTCCGTTACCGCTTACTGTCAGGTAGCAGAGAGAACAGTCTATGACTAGGATGGCTGGAGCCTTTGACCATTTTTGGGGCCTTCCTCTGGCACCACCTGGTATAGAGGTCCTGGATGGCAGGAAGCTTTCCCCAGTGATGTACTGGGCCGTTTGCACTACCCTCTGTAGTGCCTTGCTGCTGGAGGCCGAGCAGTTGGCATACCATGCAGTGATAAAACCAGTCAGGATGTTCTTGATGGTGCAGCTGTAGAGCCTTTTGAGGATCTGAGGACCCATGCCAAATCTTTTCACTGTCCTGAGGGGGAATATGTTTTGTTGTGCACTCTTCACAACTGTCTTAGTGTGTTTGGACCATGTTAGTTTGTTGGTGATGTGGATACCAAGGAACTTGAAGCTCTCAACCTGCTCCACTGTAGCAACATCGATGAGAATGGGAGCGTGCTCGGTCTTCTTTTTAGTTAGTATGTGTTAATAATTCCATATCTGGACATGTCTTATGACTTTAAATTCTTATTTCTTCTTATTTCATGTTTTCATTCCATTATGATGGCATGATGCTTTGTGTAATGAACTATTTTGCTGTGTTCATAAGAGATGTTTCCATTCTAGGCAAGTGCCTATATCTAGATTGTTTCAGCTTCTATTGGCACTTTAGGAAGTTAAATGTTAACCATATGCTAACCTACAATACAGGGTTTTTAGATCAGCGCCTGATCTTATTCTCCGGCGCTGGTGTCAAATAGGCATTCGGGGCTCCAATCAGGCAGAAAGTCCAACAGGATACAGTAAATGTGTTTTATATGATTGAGTGCCTTGCTTGTCACAAACTCTATATTGGAGAGACACAAAACAAAACTAGAATGCAGTCTTAAACGACATCTATACCACATTCAGAAGGATGACAGATCCACTGTGTTGTATGCTCACTTTAGAGCTCATAGTGGAGAACCTGAGAGATTTGGGTCTGGAGACCAATATAGGGTGGTCAAAAACTCAAACACAGAGGGCTGAGTAACAATGGACTAGAACAGTAGAAACTATTGATCGTCTAGACCTTACGAGTAATTTGTCTCCAGGTCATGGTTTCCCAAACTGGGTCCTGGGGCCGCCCAAGGAGCAAGTCTTGGTTATTGCCCAAGCACTACACAGCTGATTCAAATAATCAAAGAGTTTGTTCTGTACCCTGACCCTGGTCCACAGAGTTTGGTCTGTACACTTACCCTGGTCCACAGAGTTTGGTCTGTACCCTGACCCTGTTCCCCAGAGTTTGGTCTGTACCCTTACCCTGGTCCACAGAGTTTGGTCTGTACCCTTACCCTGGTCCCCAGAGTTTGATCTGTATCCTGACCCTGGTCCCCAGAGTTTGGTCTGTAACCTGTACCCTAGTCCCCAGAGTTTGGTCTGTACCCTGACCCTGGTCCACAGAGTTTGGTCTGTACCCTTACCCTGGTCCCCAGAGTCTGGTCTGTATCCTGACCCTGGTCCCCAGAGTTTGGTCTGTACCCTTACCCTGGTCCCCAGAGTTTGGTCTGTATCCTGACCCTGGTCCCCAGAGTTTGGTCTGTACCCTTACCCTGGTCCTCAGAGTTAGGTCTGTATCCTGACACTGGTCCCCAGAAATTGGTCTGTATCCTGACTTTGGTCCCAGAGTTTGGTCTGTCACCTGACGATTTCCCTGGTCCCCAGAGTTTGGACTATATCATGACAATTGTCCCCAGAGTTTGGTCTGTATCCTGACACTGGTCCCCAGAAATTGGTCTGAAACCTGACAAGTGTCCCCAGACTTTGGTCTTTACCCTGAAACCTGGTCATCAGACTTTAGTCTGTGCCCTGACCCTGGTCCCCAGAGTTTGGACTGTATCCTGACTTTGGTCCCAGAGTTTGGTCTGTCACCTGACGATTTCCCTGGTCCCCAGAGTTTGGACTATATCATGACAATTGTCCCCAGAGTTTGGTCTGTAACCTGACTCTGGTCTCCAGAGTTTGGTCTGTATCCTGACGATTACCCTGGTCCCCAGAGTTTGGACTATATCATGACCCTGGTTCCCAGACTTTGGTCTGTATCCTGACCCTGGTTCCCAGAGTTTGGTCTGTAACCTGCCCCTGGTCCCCAGAGTTTGGTCTGTATCCTGACCTTGGTCCCCAGAGTTTTGTCTGTACCAGAGTTTGGTCTGTAACCTGACATTGACCCTGGTCCCCAGACTTTGCTATGTAACCTGACCCATGTACCAGAGTTTGGTCTGTATCCTGAACCTGGTCCCCAGAGTTTGTTCGGTACCCTGACCCTGGTCCCCAGAGTTTGGTCTGTATCCTGACCCTGGTCCCCATAGTTTGGTCTGTATCCTGACCCTGGTCCCCATAGTTTGGTCTGTACCCTAACCCTGCTTCCAGAGTTTGGTCTGTACCCTGACCCTGTTTCCAGAGTTTGTCTGTATACTGACCCTCGTTCCAGGGTTTGGTCTGTACCCTGACCCTGGTCCACAGAGTTTGGTCTGTACCCTTACCCTGGTCCACAGAGTATGGACCGAACCCTTACCCTAGTCCCCAGAGTTAGGTCTGAACCCTGACTCTGGTCCCAAGAGTATGGTCTGTACCTTGACCCTGGGCCCCAGAGTTTGGTCTGTATCCTGACGCTGGTCCCCAGAGTTTGGTCTGTATCCTGACCCTGGTCCCCATAGTTTGGTCTGTATCCTGACCCTGGTCCCCAGAGTTTGGTCTGTACCAGAGTTTGGTCTGCAACCTGACCCTGGTCCCCAGAGTTTGGTCTGTACCAGAGTTTGGTCTGTATCGTGAGCCTGGTCCCCAGAGTTTGGTCTGTACCCTGACCCTGGTCCCCATAGTTTGTTCTGTACCCTTACAATAGTCCCCAGAGTTTGGTTTGTACTCTTACCCTGGTCGCCAGAGTTTGGTCTGTATACTGACCCTGGTCCCCAGAATTTGGTCTGTATACTGACCCTGGTCCCCAGAATTTGGTCTGTATCCTAACCCTGGTTCCAGAGTTTGGTCTGTATCCTGACCCTGGTCCCCAGAGTTTGGTCTGTATCCTGACCCTGGTCCCCAGAGTTTGGTCTGTACCCTGACCCTGGTCCACAGAGTTTGGTCTGTACCCTTACCCTGGTCCACAGAGTATGGACTGCACCCTTACCCTAGTCCACAGAGTTTGGTCTGTACCCTTACTCTGGTACCCAGAGTTTGGTCTGTATCCTGAACCTGGTCCCCAGAATTTGTTCGGTACCCTGACCCTGGTACCCAGAGTTTGGTCTTTATACTGACCATGGTTCCAGATTAAGATCTGTACCCTTACCCCGTTCCACAAGAGTTTGGTATTGTTCCTGAGTGGGGTCTGTATACTGAACCTGGTCTGCAGAGTTAGGTCTGTATCTTGACCCTGGTCCCCAGAGTTTGGTCTGTATCCTGACCCTGGTCCCCAGAGTTTGGTCTGTATCCTGACCTTGACCCTGTTCCAGAGAGTTTGGACTGTATCCTGACCCTTGTCCCCAGAATGTGTTCGGTACCCTGACCCTGGTACCCAGAGTTTGGTCTGTATACTGACCCTGTTTCCAGAGTTTGGTCTGTACCCTGATCCTGTTTCCACAGTTTGGTCTGTATACTGACCCTGCTTCTGTACCCTGATCCTGTTTCCAGAGTTTGGCATCTTCCCTGACCCTGTTTCCAGAGTTTGGTCTGTATCCTGACCCTGGTTCCAGATTAAGATCTGTACCCTTACCCGGTTCCACAGAGTTTGGTATTGTTCCTGAATTTGGTCCCCAGAGTTTGGTCTGTAACCTGACCCTGGTCCACAGAGTTGGGTCTGTATCCTGACCCTGCTCCCCAGACTTTGGTCTGTAACCTGACCCTGGTCCACAGAGTTGGGTCTGTATCCTGAACCTGGTCCCCATAGTTTGTTCTGTACCCTTACCATGGTCCCCAGAGTTTGGTTTGTACTCTTACCCTGGTCCACAGAGTTTGGTGTGTATACTAAATCAAATCAAATTTTGTTTGTCACATACACCGTTTAGCAGATGTTAATGCGAGTGTAGCGAAATGCTTGTGCTTCCAGTTCCGACAATGCAGTAATAACCAACAAGTAATCTAACTGACAATTCCAAAACTAATATCTTATACACAGTGTAAGGGGATAAAGAATATGTACATAAAGATATGAATGAGTGATGGTGCAGAGCAGCATAGGCAAGATACAGTAGATGGTATCGAGTACAGTATATACATATGAGATGAGTATGTAAACAAAGTGGCATAGTTAAAGTGGCTAGTGATACATGTATTACATAAGGATGCAGTAGATGATAGAGTACAGTATATACGTATACATATGAGATGAATAATGTAGGGTATGTAAACATTATATTAGGTAGCATTGTTTAAAGTGGCTAGTGATATATTTTACATCCTTTCCCATCAATTCCCATTATTGAAGTGGCTGGAGTTGAGTCAGTGTGTTGGCAGCAGTCACTAAATGTTAGTGGTTGCTGTTTAACAGTCTGATGGCCTTGAGATATAAGCTGTTTTTCAGTCTCTCGGTCCCAGCTTTGATGCACCTGTACTGACCTCGCCTTCTGGATGATAGCGGGGTGAACAGGCAGTGGCTCGGGTGGGTGTTGTCCTTGATGATCTTTATGGCCTTCCTGTAACATCGGGTTGTGTAGGTGTCCTGGAGGGCAGGTGGTTTGCCCCCGGTGATACGTTGTGCAGACCTCACTACCCTCTGGAGAGCCTTACGGTTGTGGGCGGAGCAGTTGCCGTACCAGGCGGTGATACAGCCCGCCAGGATGCTCTCGATTGTGCATCTGTAGAAGTTTGTGAGTGTTTTTGGTGACAAGCCGAATTTCTTCAGCCTCCTGAGGTTGAAGAAGCGCTGCTGCGACTTCTTCACGATGCTGTCTGTGTGAGTGGACCAATTCAGTTTGTCTGTGATGTGTATGCCGAGGAACTTAAAACTTACTACCCTCTCCACTACTGTTCCATCGATGTGGATAGGGGGTGTTCCCTCTGCTGTTTCCTGAAGTCCACAATCATCTCCTTAGTTTTGTTGACGTTGAGTGTGAGGTTATTTTCCTGACTCCACACTCCGAGGGCCCTCACCTCCTCCCTGTAGACCGTCTCGTCGTTGTTGGTAATCAAGCCTACCACTGTTGTGTCTTCCTCAAACTTGATGATTGAGTTGGAGGCGTGCGTTGCCGCGCAGTCGTGGGTGAACAGGGAGTACAGGAGAGGGCTCAGAACACACCCTTGTGGGGCCCCAGTGTTGAGGATCAGCGGGGTGGAGATGTTGTTGACTACCCTCACCAACTGGGGGTGGCCCGTCAGAAAGTCCAGTACCCAGTTGCACAGGGCGGGGTCGAGACCCAGGGTCTCGAGCTTGATGACGAGCTTGGAGGGTACTATGGTGTTGAATGCCGAGCTGTAGTCGATGAACAGCATTCTCACATAGGTATTCCTCTTGTCCAGATGGGTTAGGGCAGTGTGCAGTGTGGTTGAGATTGCATCGTCTGTGGACCTATTTGGGAGGTAAGCAAATTGGAGTGGGTCTAGGGTGTCAGGTAGGGTGGAGGTGATATGGTCCTTGACTAGTCTCTCAAAGCACTTCATGATGACGGAAGTGAGTGCTACGGGGCGGTAGTCGTTTAGCTCAGTTACCTTAGCTTTCTTGGGAACAGGAACAATGGTGGCCCTTTTGAAGCATGTGGGAACAGCAGACTGGTATAGGGATTGATTGAATATGTCCGTAAACACACCAGCCAGCTGGTCTGAACATGCTCTGAGGGCGCGGCTGGGGATGCCGTCTGGGCCTGCAGCCTTGCGAGGGTTAACGCGTTTAAATGTTTTACTCACCTCGGCTGCAGTGAAGGAGAGACCGCATGTTTCCGTTGCAGGCCGTGTCAGTGGCACTGTATTGTCCTCAAAGCGGGCAAAAAAGTTAATTAGTCTGCCTGGGAGCAAGACATCCTGGTCCGTGACTGAGCTGGATTTCATCTTGTAGTCCGTGATTGACTGTAGACCCTGCCACAGACCTCTTGTGTCTGAGCCGTTGAATTGAGATTCTACTTTGTCTCTATACTGACGCTAAGCTTGTTTGATAGCCTTACAGAGGGGATAGCTGCACTGTTTGTATTCGGTCATGTTACCAGTCACCTTGCTCTGATTAAAAGCAGTGGTTCGCGCTTTCAGGTTCACGCGAATGCTGCCATCAATCCACGGTTTCAGGTTAGGGAATGTTTTAATCGTTGCTATGGGAACGACATCTTCAACTAATGAACTCGCACACCGAATCAGCGTATTCATCAATGTTGTTGCCTGACGCAATACGAAACATGTCCCAGTCCACGTGATGGAAGCAGTCTTGCAGTGTGGAATCAGCTTGGTCGGACCAGCTTCTTGCTTTATTTTCTGTCTGTAGGCAGGGATCAGCAAAATGGAGTCGTGGTCAGCTTTTCCGAAAGGGGGGCGGGGCAGGGCCTTATATGCGTCGCGGAAGTTAGAATAACAGTGATCCAAGGTTTTGCCAGCCCTGGTGGCGCAATCGATATGCTGATACATTTTAGGGAGTCTTGTTTTCAGATTAGCCTTGTTAAAATCCCCAGCAACAATGAATGCAGCCTCAGGATGTATCGATTCCAGTTTGCAAAGAGTCAAATAAAGTTCGTTCAGAGCCATCGATGTGTCAGCTTGGGGGGGAATATGTACGGCTGTGATTATAATCGAGGAGAATTCTCTTGGTAGATAATGCGGTCTACATTTGATTGTGAGGAATTCTAAATCAGGTGAACAGAAGGATTTGAGTTCCTGTATGTTTCTGTGATCACACCACGTCTCGTTAGCCATAAGGGATACGGCCCCACCACTCTTCTTACCAGAAAGGTGTTTGTTTCTGTCGGCGCGATGTGTGGAGAAACCCGCTGGCTGCACCGCATCCGAGAGCGTCTCTCCAGTGAGCCATGTTTCCGTGAAGCAAAGAACGTTACAGTCTCTGACGTCCCTCTGGAATGCTACCCTTGCTCGGATTTCATCAACCTTGTTGTCAAGAGACTGGACATTGGCGAGAAGAATGCTAGGAAGTGGGGCACGATGTGCCCGTCTCCGTAGTCTGACCAGAAGACCGCCTCGTTTCCCTCTTTTACAAAGTCGTTTTTTTGGGTCGCCGGCTGGGATCCATTCCGTTGTCCTGGGTGAAAGGCAGAACACAGTATCCGCTTCGTGAAAGTCATATTCTTGGTCGTACTGATGGTGAGTTGACGCTGCTCTTATATTCAGTAGTTCTTCTCGACTGTATGTAATGAAACCTAAGATGACCTGGGGTACTAATGTAAGAAATAACAAAAACAAAAATCTGCATAGTTTCCGAGGAATGCGAAGCGAGGCGGCCATCTCTGTCGGCGCCGGAAGCCATCTCTGTCGGCGCCGGAAGTATAATGACCCTGGTCCCCAGAATTTGGCCTGTACCCTTACCCTGGTCCCCAGAATTTGGTCTGTATCCTAACCCTGGTTCCAGAGTTTGGTCTGTATCCTGACCCTGGTCCCCAGAGTTTGGTCTATACCCTGACCCTGGTCCCCAGAGTTTGGTCTGTACCCGAACCCTGTTTCCAGAGTTTGGTCTGTACCCTGACCCTGGTACACAGAGTTTGGTCTTTATACTGACCATGGTTCCAGATTAAGATCTGTACCCTTACCCGGTTCCACAGAGTTTGGTCTGTAACCTGACTTTGGTCCCAGAGTTTGGTCTGTATCCTGACCCTGGTCCCCAGAGTTAGGTCTGTATCTTGACCCTGGTCCCCAGAGTTAGGTCTTTATCCTGACCCTGGTCCCCAGAGTTAGGTCTGTATCCTGACCCTGGTCTCCAGAGTTTGGTCTGTATCCTGACCCTGGTCCCCAGATTTCGGTCTGTATCCTGACCTTGACCCTGTTCCAGAGAGTTTGGACTGTATCCTGACCCTTGTCCCCAGAATTTGTTCGGTACCCTGACCCTGGTACCCAGAGTTTGGTCTTTATCCTGACCCTGGTACCCAGAGTTTGGTCTGTATACTGACCCTGTTTCCAGAGTTTGGTCTGTACCCTGATCCTGTTTCCACAGTTTGGTCTGTATACTGACCATGCTTCCAGAGTTTGGTCTGTACCCTGATCCTGTTTCCAGAGTTTGGCCTGTTCCCTGACCCTGTTTCCAGAGTTTGTTCTGTATCCTGACCCTGGTTCCAGGGTTTGGTCTATACCCTGACCCTGGTCCACAGATTTTGGTCTGTACCCTTACCCTGTTCCACAGAGTTTGGACTGCACCCTTACCCTATTCCCCAGAGTTAGGTCTGTACCCTGACCCAGGTCCACAGAGTTTGGTCTGTACCCTTACTCTGGTACCCAGAGTTTGGTCTGTATCCTGAACCTGGTCCCCAGAATTTGTTCGGTACCCTGACCCTGGTACCCAGAGTTTGGTCTTTATACTGACCATGGTTCCAGATTAAGATCTGTACCCTTTCCCGGTACCACAGAGTTTGGTCTGTATCCTGAATTTGGTCCCCAGAGTTTGGTCTGTAACCTGACCCTGGCTTACAGAGTTGGGTCTGTATCTTGACCCTGGTCCCCAGACTTTGGTCTGTAACCTGACCCTGGTCCACAGAGTTGGGTCTGTATCCTGAACCTGGTCCCCAGAGTTTGGTCTGTATCCTGACCCTGGTCCCCAGAGTTTGGTCTGTAACCTGACTTTGGTCCCAGAGTTTGGTCTGTATCCTGACCCTGGTCCCCAGAGTTAGTGCTGTATCTTGACCCTGGTTCCCAGAGTTAGGTCTTTATCCTGACCCTGGTCCCCAGAGTTAGGTCTGTATCCTGACACTGGTCCCCACGAAATTGGTCTGTAACCTGACAATTGTCCCCAGACTCTGGTCTGTACCTTGACCCTGGTCTCCAGACTTTGTTCTGTGCCCTGACCCTGGTCCCAGAGTTTGGTCTGTATCCTGAACCTGGTCCCCAGAATTTGTTCGGTACCCTGACCCTGGTACCCAGAGTTTGGTCTGTATCCTGACCCTGGTCTGAAGAGTTTGGTCTGTACCTTGACCCTGGTCCCCAGAGTTTGGTCTGTATCCTGACAATGGTCCCCAGAGTTTGGTCTGTATCCTTACCCTGGTCCCCAGAGTTTGGCCTGTATCCTGAACCTGGTCCCCAGAGTTTGGACTGTATCCTGACCCTTGTCCCCAGAGTTTGTCTGTATACTGACCCTGTTTCCAGAGTTTGGTCTGTATCCTGACCCTTGTCCAGATTTTGATCTATATCCTGACCCTGGTTCCAGAGTTCCAGAGTTTGGTCTGTAACCTGACATTGACCCTGGTCCACAGACTTTGGTCTGTAACCTGACCCTGGTCCCAGAGTTTGGTCTGTATGCCGAACCTGGTCCCCAGAATTTGTTCGGTACCCTGACCCTGGTACCCAGAGTTTGGTCTGTACCCTGACCCTGTTTCCAGAGTTTGGCCTGTACCCTGACCCTGTTTCCAGAGTTTGGTCTATATACTGACCCTGGGTCAAGAGTTGGGTCTGTACCCTGACCCTGTTTCCAGAGTTTGGTCTCAATCCTGACCCTGTTGCAGAGTTTGGTCTGTATCCTGACCCTGATCCCCAGAGTTTGGTCTGTACCGGAGTTTGGTCTGCAACCTGACCCTGGTCCCCAGAGTTTGGTCTGTACCAGAGTTTCGTCTGTATCCTGAGCCTGGTCCCCAGAGTTTGGTCTGTACCCTGACCCTGGTCCCCAGAGTTTGTTCTGTACCCTTACCCTGGTCCCCAGAGTTTGGTTTGTACTCTTACCCTGGTCCCCAGAGTTTTGCCTGTATCCTGACCCTGGTCCCCAGAATTTGGTCTGTACCCTTACCCTGGTCCCCAGAATTTGGTCTGTATCCTGACCCTGGTTCCAGAGTTTGGTCTATACCCTTAACCTGGTCCCCAGAGTTTGGTCTGTACCCTAACCCTGGTTCCAGAGTTCGGTCTGTACCCTGACCCTGGTTCCAGAGTTTGGTCTGTACCCTGTTACTGTTTCCAGAGTTGTGTCTGTATCCTAACCCTGGTTTCAGAGTTTGGTCTGTACCCTGACCCTGTTTCCAGAGTTTGTCTGTATACTCACCCTGGTTCCAGGGTTTGGTCTGTACCCTGACCCTTTTTTCCAGAGTTTGGTCTATACCCTGACCCTGTTTCCAGAGTTTGGTCTGTACCCTGACCCTGTTTCCAGAGTTTGGTCTGTACCCTGACCCTGTTTCCAGAGTTTGGTCTGTACCCTGACCCTGTTTCCAGAGTTTGGTCTGTACCCTGACCCTGTTTCCAGAGTTTGTCTGTACACTGACCCTGGTTCCAGGGTTTGGTCTGTACCCTGACCCTGTTTCCAGAGTTTGGTCTGTACCCTGACCCTGTTTCCAGAGTTTGGTCTGTACCCTGACCCTGTTTCTATAGTTTGGTCTGTATCCTGACCCTGGTCCAGAGTTTGGTCTGTATCCTGACCTTGGTCCAGAGTTTGGTCTGTATCCTGACCCTGATCCCCAGAGTTTTGGTCTGTAACCTGACATTGACCCTGGTCCACAGACTTTGGTCTTTAACCTGACCCTGGTCCCAGAGTTTGGTCTGTATCCCGAACCTGGTCCCCAGAATTTGTTCGGTACCCTGACCCTGGTACCCAGAGTTTGGTCTGTATACTGACTCTGTTTCCAGAGTTTGGTCTGTACCCTGACCCTGTTTCCAGAGTTTGGTCTGTATCCTGACCCTGATCCCCAGAGTTTTGGTCTGTAACCTGACATTGACCCTGGTCCACAGATTTTGGTCTTTAACCTGACCCTGGTCCCAGAGTTTGGTCTGTATCCCGAACCTGGTCCCCAGAATTTGTTCGGTACCCTGACCCTGATACCCAGAGTTTGGTCTGTATACTGACTCTGTTTCCAGAGTTTGGTCTGTACCCTGACCCTGTTTCAGGAGTTTGGTCTGTACCCTGACCCTGTTTCAGGAGTTTGGTCTGTACCCTGACCCTGTTTCCAGAGTTTGGCCTGTACCCTGACCCTGTTTCCAGAGTTTGGTCTGTATCCTGACCCTGGTTCCAGAGTTTGGTCTCAATCCTGACCCTGGTCCCCAGAGTTTGGTCTGTAACCCTGACCCTGGTCCCCAGAGTTTGTTCTGTACCCTTACCCTGGTCCCCAGAGTTTGGTTTGTACTCTTACCCTGGTCCCCAGAGTTTGGTCTGTATACTGACCCTGGTTCCCAGAATTTGGTCTGTACCCTTACCCTGGTCCCCAGAATTTGGTCTCTATCCTAACCCTGGTTCCAGAGTTTGGTCTGTATCCTGACCCTGGTTCCAGAGTTTGGTCTATACCCTTACCCTGGTCCCCAGAGTTTGGCCTGTACCCTGACCCTGTTTCCAGAGTTTGTCTGTATACTGACCCTGGTTCCAGGGTTTGGTATTTACCCTGACCCTGTTTCCAGAGTTTGGTCTGTATACTGACCCTGGTCCCAGAGTTTTTAATTTAATTTTATGTAATTAACAAAGCGAGTCAGTGACGCTACCCATCTCGGTACCTGGATAATTGTCATCAGCAACCGCTGAATAGCATTGCGCCACATTCAAATAATATGAAATATGAAATTACAAGTGCAATTTTGCAAAACACAGTTTAGGCTTTTGTTAATCCATCTGTCTTCTCAGATTTTGAAATCATGCTTTACAGCGAAAGCAATCCAAGCGTTTGAGTAAGTTTATCGATAGCATCGCATAACATTATGTACACTAAGCCTTAAGTAGCTCGGTCACGAAAATCAGAAAAGCAATTCCTTTGATGATCTCGGATGTTTTCACTCACGAGACTCCCAGTTACACAACAAATATTCCTATTGTTCCATAAAGATTATTTTTATACCCAAAATACCAACGTTTGCTTGTCGCGTTATGTTCAGAAATCCACAGGAAAGAGCAGTCACGACAACGCAGACGTATATTCCAATTAATATCCATAATGTCCACAGAAACATGTCAAATGTTTTTTATAATCAATCCTCAAGTTGTTTTTAAAATACACATTCGATAATATATGAACCGAGTGTGTAGCTTTTTCAATAACAGCGGGAGAAACAATGGCCGCTTACCTCAGTTGCACAAAACTCACTCTGAGAGCCCCCACCTATCCACTTACGCAATGTGATCCATCACGCTCATTTTTCAAAATAAAAGCCTGAAACTGTCTAAAGACTGTTGACACCTTAGGAAGCCAACGAAAAAGGAATCTGGTATATCCCTTTAAATGGAGGATAGGCATGCTTAGGAACAGAGAGGTTTCAAAATAAGAGGCACTTCCTGATTGGATTTTCCTTAGGCTTTCGCCTGCAATATCAGTTCTGTTATACTCACAGACAATATTTTTTACAGTTTTGGAAACTTTAGTGTTTTCTATCCTAATCTGACAATTATATGCACATTCTAGTTTCTGGGGCTGAGAAATAGGCAGTTTCAAATGGGTATGTTTTTTAGCCAAAAATGAAAATACTGCCCCCTACACGCAAAAGGTTAAGAACACATTCTTATTTTCAATAACAGCCTAGGTCTTCAAGGAATACCTAGGATAGGATAAAGTAATCCTTCTCACCCCCCCTTAAATGATTTAGATGCACTATTGTAAAGTGGCTGTTCCACTGGATGTCAGAAGGTGAATTCACCAATTTGTAAGTCGCTCTGGATAAGAGCGTCTGCTAAATGACTTAAATGTAAAAATGATGTAAATGTAGGTACAGGGAGTTCACTACCTTGTTCAGAGCCAGAACAACAGATGTTTATCTTGTCAGCTTGGGGATTCGATCTTGTTACCTTTTGGTTACTAGTCCAACACTCTAAACACTAGGCTACCTGCCTCCCCAGTTTGGTATGTATCCTATCCCTGGCCCAAAAGAACATTCTCTTTCTTCTCTGTCTTGTTATGTGTTGAGATGATGCATTAAATCCCAGACAAAGATTAAGCGTTCTTTAGATGCAAAGACAAAGTATTCCATTGAGCATATTTCAGTCATTTTCCTGGGTGTGTTTGACAGTTCATTACAAACATCTCCACGGTTGTAATGTTAACAGGGAAAAACGACAGGCACATGCAAGAGTATATGTGTTGCAGGAGCAAAATGAAAGCACTCAATCCAACGTGATTTAAGTGGCATGTGGATTTTGCAACCCTCAAACAGGAAATAGATGGCTGTAAAGGAGATCCTCTGCTGGGCGGGGCATGCACGTTTCTAGTATTATGTAATGTTTCATGTTTTGTTTGGACCCCATGAAGAGTAGCTGCTGATTAGCAACAGCTAATGGGGATCCTAACAAAATACAACACCAAATAAATACTGTTTCAGTCTGGCCTGTATCCCCGGCAGTCAAGGTCTGTCTGTCTGTCTGTCTGTCTGTCTGTCTGTCTGTCTGTCTGTCTGTCTGTCTGTCTGTCTGTCTGTCTGTCTGTCTGTCTGTCTGTCTGTCTGTCTGTCTGTCTGTCTGTGAACTAAGTGATAGATACATGTAACTGATTGGCCAGAGAGTCCAGCCACCAGTCACCTGGTCAGTCCCTGTTTTAAAAAATGGTTTTAAAAACTTGATTAATTGTTTGATTCAGGTTCGACATAGGAGAGAGTGCATCACTCCAGAGCAGTGTCCGTGTTACCATAACAACAGAGCCTATGCACCTGGACAGAGCATCAATATGGACTGTAACACCTGGTAGGTACCGTAATTAGATGTACCTTATGTAAAACCTGGTAAGTACCTGGTCTAAAACATACCGTAACACCTGGTATGTACAGTTGAAGTCGGAAGTTTACATACACTTAGGACGGAGTCATTAAAACTCAAAACTTTTTGGCAAGTCGGTTAGGACAGCTACTTTGTGCATGACACGTGTTATTTTTCCAACAATTGTTTACAGACAAATTATTTAACTTAGAATTTAATGTATCACAATCCTGGGTGTAAATGGTTTACATACACTAAGTTGAAAAAATTCCATTAAATGATGTCATGGCTTTAGAAGCTTCTGATAGGCTAATTGACATCATTTGAGTCAATAGGAGGTGTGCCTGTGGATATATTTCAAGGCCTACCTTCAAACGCAGTGCCTCTTTGCTTGCCATCATAGGAAAATCAAAAGAAATCAGCTAAGACATCAGGAAAAAAATTGTAGACCTCCACAAGTCTGGTTCATCCTTGGGAGAAATGTCCAAATGCCTGAAGGTACCATGTTCATCTGTACAAACAATAGTATGCAAATATAAACACCATGGGAGCGCACAGCCGGTCAGGATGGAGACGCGTTCTGTCTCCAAGAGATCAACGTACTTTGGTGCAAAAAGTGCAAATCAATCCCAGAACAACAGCAAAGGACGTTAAGATGCTGGAGGAAATAGGTACAAAAGTATATATATCCACAGTAAAATGAGTCCTATATCGACATAATCTGAAAGGCCAGTCAGCAAGGCAAGCCACTATTCCAAAACCAACATAGAAAATCCAGACTACGGTTTGCAACTGCACATAGGGACAAAGATCGTACTTTTTGGAGAAATGTCCTCTGGTCTGATGAAACAAAAATAGAACTGTTTGGCCATAATGACCATCGTTATGTTTGGAGTAAAAAAGGGGGAGCTTGCAAGCTGAAGAACACCATCCCCACCGTGAATCACGGGGGTGGTAGCATCATGTTGTGGGGGTGCTTTGATGCAGGAGGGACTGGTGCACTTCACAAAATAGATGGATTTATGAGAAGGGAAAACAACATCACAAGACATCAGTCAGGAAGTTAAAGCTTGGTTGCAAATGTGTCTTCCAAATGGACAATGACCCCAAGCATACTTCCAAAGTTGTGGCAAAATGGCTTAAGGACAACAAAGTCAAGGTATTGGAGTAGCCATCACAAAGCCCTGACCTTAATCCCATAGAACATTTTTGGGCAGAACTTAAAAAGTGTTTGCGAGCAAGGAGGCCAATATACATGACTCAGTTACACCAGCTCTGTCAGGAGGAATGGGCCAAAATTCCCCCAACGTATTGTGGGAAGCTTGTGTAAGGCTACTCGAAATGTTTGACCCAGGCAATGCTAACAAATACTAATTGAGTGTATGTAAACTTATGACCCTCTGGGAACGTGGTGAAATAAATAAAAGCTGTAATAAATAATTCTCTCTGCAATTATTCTGACATTTCACATTCTTAAAATAAAGTGGTGATCCTAACCCTAACTGACCTAAGAATTTTTATTACGATTACATTTCAGGAATTCTGAAAACTGAGTTTAAATGTATCTGGCTAAGGTGTACGTAAATTTACGACTTTAACTGTAAATGGCTTAGACCATACATAACAATATCACCTGGTATGTACCTTGTTGAGACCATATATAAAAATATCGCCTGGTATGCACCTTGTTGAGACCATATATAACAATTTCACCTGGTATGTACCTTGTTGAGACCTTACCGAACGTAACAATATCACCTGGTATGCACCTTGTTGAGACCATATATAACAATATCACCTGGTATGTACCTTGTTGAGACCATACCTAACGTAACAATATCACCTGGTATGCACCTAGTTGAGACCATATATAACAATATCACCTGGTATGCACCTAGTTGAGACCATATATAACAATATCACCTGGTATGTGTTACGGATAATGAGTGAGGAGGTGTGGAGTCAGGTGCAGAGAGCAAAAGATGTGGGAAAAAACACGCTTTAATGTCCCAGAAAAATAACATGAACAAAAGTAGGAAAACAAATTATCAGAAATATTTACGGACAGCGCGAAACCCAAAATACAAAACAAAATACACTCAAACATAGAACAGACGAACAAGCCCGCACGAAACAGAAGCGGGCTGAACAAACTATATATAACCCTACCCTAACAACCAAACAAGAAACAGGTGATACCAATCAGAAAAAAACCAAAGGAACACAGAACAACGGATCGGTGATAGCTAGTAGCTCGTATCGTTCCACAAAATCGTAGCTCGTACCAGAATAGCTCGTATCTTGTACGCCGGGGACCCCTCGATGTCCAGAGAGGGCGGAGGAATGGGACCAGCTACCACCGGCCTGAGAAGAGACACATGAAACGAGGGGTTAATACGATAATACGAAGGAAGTAATAATCGATAACAAACCTTGTTTATTCTCCTCAGGACTTTAAATGGCCCTATACACTGCGGACCCAGCTTCCGGCAGGGCAAGCGGAGGGGCAGGTTTCGGGTCGAGAGCCAGATCCTGTCCCCAGGTGCAAACACGGGGGCCTCACTGCGGTGACGGTCAGCGCTCTTCTTCAGCCTTACACTCGCTTGGCGTAATGACTCTTGGACAGCCCTCCAGGTCTCCTTAGAGCGCTGCACCCACTCCTCCACTGCAGGAGCCTCAGTCTGGCTCTGATGCCACAGTGCCAGGACTGGCTGGTACCCCAACACGCACTCAAATGGTGACATGTTGGCAGAGGATTGGCTTAGTGAGTTCTGGGCTATTTCTGCCCAGGGAATATATCTCGCCCACTCCCCTGGCCGGTCCTGGCAATACGACCGCAGAAACCTACCCACCTCCTGATTCACTCTCTCCACCTGCCCATTACTCTCCGGGTGATACCCTGAGGTCAGGCTGACCGAAACCCCCAGACGTTCCATAAATGCCCTCCAAACACGGGAGATAAACTGGGGGCCCCGATCAGAAACTATATCCTCGGGCACCCCGTAGTGCCGGAAGACATGGGTGAAAAGAGCTTCCGGAGTCTGTAGGGCCGTAGGGAGACCGGGCAATGGGATAAGACGGCAGGACTTAGAGAACCGATCCACAACGACCAGGATCGTTGTGTTACCCTGAGAGGGGGGAAGGTCAGTAAGAAAATCCACCGATAGTTGGGTCCACGGCCGTTGTGGAACGGGAAGAGGTTGTAATTTACCTTGTGGCAGGTGTCTAGGAGCCTTACTCTGGGCGCACACCGAACAGGAGGAGACATAGAATCGCACATCCCTCCTCAAAGTGGGCCACCAGTACTTCCTCTGAAGACCTCGCACTGTCCTAAAAATACCTGGGTGACCCGACGAGGGTAGACAATGAGCCCATCGAATCAATTGATCACGAACAGCCAGCGGCACGTACCTACGACCCTCCGGACACTGTGGAGGCGCAGGTTCCTCCCTTAGCGCCCGCTCGATGTCCGCGTCCACATCCCATACTACTGGTGCCACCAGCTTAGCTGCCGGAATGATGGGAGTAGGATCGATGGACCTGTCCTCAGTGTCATAGAGTCTTGACAGCGCGTCGGCCTTAGTGTTGAGGGAACCTGGTCTATACGAGATAGTGAAACGAAATCTGGTGAAAAACATGGCCCACCTTGCCTGACGAGGATTCAGTCTCCTGGCTGATCGGATATACTCCAGGTTACGGTGGTCAGTCCAGATAAGGAAAGGGTGCTTAGCCCCCTCAAGCCAATGTCTCCACACCTTCATTGCCTTAACCATAGCCAACAACTTCCTATCCCCCACATCATAATTCCGCTCCGCTGGCCCGAGTTTCCTCGAAAAAAAGGCACAGGGCGGAGCTTCGTGGCGCACCCGAACGCTGTGAGAGCACCGCTCCAACCCCAGCCTCGGATGCGTCCACCTCTACTATAAACGCCAAAGAAGGGTCCGGGTCAGTGAACATCGCCTTCAACTTATGAAAAGCTCCGTCCGCCTCTGCTGACCACTGTAAACGCACCGGCCCCCCCTTCAACAGTGAGGTAATAGGGGCAGCTACCTGACCAAAACCCCGGATAAACCTCCGGTAGTAATTGGCAAACCCCAAGAACCGTTGCACCTCCTTTACCGTGGTCGGAGTCGGCCAATTACGCACGGCCTTTACGCGGTCACCCTCCATTACCAACCCAGAGCTGGAAATGCGATAACCCAGGAAGGAAACTGATCGCTTGGAAAACTCACATTTCTCCGCCTTCACATACAGGTCATGCTCCAGCAGTCGTCTAAGAACCTTGCGCACCAGAGATACATGCGCAGTGCGTGTAGCGGAGTAGATCAAAATATCGTCAATATACACCACTACACCCTGTCCGTGCAGGTCTCTGAGAATCTCATCCACAAAGGATTGAAATATAGCTGGAGCATTCTTTAAACCGTATGGCATGACGAGGTACTCATAATGGCCAGAAGTAGTGCTAAATGCAGTTTTCCACTCATCTCCATCCCGAATACGCACCAGATTATAAGCACTCCTGAGATCCAGTTTAGTGAAGAACTGCGCTCCGTGAATTTTTTTTTGTTTGTTTTTTTTATTTCACCTTTATTTAACCAGGTAGGCTAGTTGAGAACAAGTTCTCATTTACAACTGCGACCTGGCCAAGATAAAGCATAGCAGTGTGAACAGACAACACAGAGTTACACATGGAGTAAACAATTAACAAGTCAATAACACAGTAGAAAAAAAAAAAAAGGGGAGTCTATATACAACGTGTGCAAAAGGCATGAGGAGGTAGGCGAATAATTACAATATTGCAGATTAACACTGGATTGATAAATGATCATGTACAGGTAGAGATATTGGTGTGCAAAAGAGCAGAAAAGTAAATAAATAAAAGCTGTGGGGGTGAGGTAGGTGAAAATGGGTGGGCTATTTACCAATAGATTATGTACAGCTACAGCGATCGGTTAGCTGCTCAGATAGCTGATGTTTGAAGTTGGTGAGGGAGATAAAGGTCTCCAACTTCAGCGATTTTTGCAATTCGTTCCAGTCACAGGCAGCAGAGTACTGGAACAAAAGGCGGCCGAATGAGTTGTTGGCTTTAGGGATGATCAGTGAGATACACCTGCTGGAGCGCGTGCTACGGATGGGTGTTGCCATCGTGATCAGTGAACTGAGATAAGGCGGAGCTTTACCTAGCATGGCCTTGTAGACGACCTGGAGCCAGTGGGTCTTGCGACGAATATGTAGCGAGTATGATTCCACTGCCGTAGCAATGAGAGGTAGTGGGCAACTAAAACCCACCGTGATGGAATTTAGACCTCTATAATCAATACACGGACGCAAACCACCATCTTTTTTCTTCACAAAAAGATACTCGAAGAGACAGGTGACATGGAGGGTCGAATGTACCCCTGTCCCAGAGCCTCGGTGATATAGGTTTCCATAGGCATCGTCTCCTCCTGGGACAAAGGGTACACATGACTCCTGGGGAGTGCAGCGTTACCCTGGAGGTTTATCACGCAATCCCCCTGCCTATGGGGTGGTAATTGGGTTGCCTTCTTTTTACTGAAAACGATAGCCAAATCGTCATACTCAGCTGGAATGCGCACGGTGGAAACCTGGTCTGGACTCTCCACCGTTGTCGCACCGATGGAAACCCCTACACACCTGCCTGAACACTCATCAGACCACCCCTGGAGAGTTCCCTGTTTCCACAAAATCGTAGGATTATGAATAGCCAGCCAGGGAATCCCCAGCACCACTGGAAACGCAGGTGAATCGATAAGGAACAAACTAATTCGCTCCTTGTGATTCCCCTGCGTAATCATCTCCAACGAAATTGTGGCTTTCCTCACCAGCCCTGACCCTAATGGTCGACTATCTAAAGAGTGCACAGGAAAAGGGGGTCTACTTTTACTAACGGAATCCTCAACCTCTGAGCAAGTCCGCGATCTATAAAGTTTCCAGCTGCGCCTGTATCTACCAGTGCCTTATGCTGGAGAGAAGGAGAATAATTAAGGAAACAAATTAATAAGAACATGTGACCAACAGGAAACACTGGGAGAGTGTGGTGCTTACTCACCTGGGGTGACCCACCTGGGGTGACCCAGGAGTGTTCTGCCTGCCTTCTCGATTCCCAGATGAATTCCTCCAGCACTGACCAGACGTGTGCCCTCTCCGGCCACAACTGGTACAGGAGGAACTTCCTCCTCCGATCTCCCTAGACACAGTCCCTCCTAGCTCCATCGGGATAGGAGCAGGAGGGTCAGGAGGTAGAACTGACAGGACCCTTTCAGAACGTCCGCGAGCAGCTAGCAGATGGTCCAACCGGATCGACAGGTCTATCAGTCCATCCAGGCTAAGTGTAGTGTCCCGACAGGCCAGCTCCCTGCGGACGTCCTCTCTCAGGCTACATCTGTAATGGTCTATCAGGGCCCTGTCGTTCCACCCTGCTCCAGCGGCCAAGGTCCGGAACTCCAGCGCGAAGTCCTGCGCGCTCCTCGTCCCCTGTCTGAGATGGAACAGTCTCTCACCCGCCGCTCGACCTTCTGGAGGGTGATCGAACACGGTCCTGATACGGCGGGTGAACTCCGGTAATTGTCCTTCGCTGAGTCGAGCCCGTTCCAGACCGCATTAGCCCACTCCAGGGCTCTACCCATAAGGCATGTGATGAGGACCCACACTCTCTCCTCGTCCGAGGGAGCCGGCCGAACAGTGGCCAGGTAGAGGTCTAGTTGAAGCAGGAATCCCTGGCACCCCTTCGCTGCTCCATCGTACTCCCTCGGAGGCGTAATACGCAGAGCGCTGGAACCGGATCCAGATGGGGGAGATGGTAGAGTTGCTGGTGGGAGGGTCGGTGGGGTAGTAGGGAGACCATTCCTCTCCCAACGATCCATCCTCTCCATCATTTGATCCATCGCTGATCCTAGGCGATGGAGGATGGACGTGTGATGAAGTACTCTCTCCTCCATAGTGGGAAGAGGAGTGGTCGCTGCTCCTGCTGACTCCATATCGTGGTGCGGGCTTCTGTTACGGATAATGAGTGAGGAGGTGTGGAGTCAGGCGCAGAGAGCAAAAGATGTGGGAAAAAACACGCTTTAATGTCCTGGAAAAATAACATGAACAAAAGTAGGAAAACAAATGATCAGAAATATTTACGGACAGCGCGTAACCCAAAATACAAAACAAAATACACTCAAACATAGAACAGACAAACAAGCCCGCACGAAACAGAAGCGGGCTGAACAAACTATATATAACCCTACCCTAACAACCAAACAAGAAACAGGTGATACCAATCAGACAAAACCAAAGGAACACAGAACAACGGATCGGTGATAGCTAGTAGACCGGCGACGACGACCGCCGAGCGCCACCCGAACAAGAAGGGGAGTCACCTTCGGTGAGATTCGTGACAGTATGTACCTTGTTGAGACCATACCTATTGTAACAATATCACCTGGTATGCACCTTGTTGAGACCATATATAACAATATCACCTGGTATGCACCTTGTTGAGAACATATATTACAATATCACCTGGTATGCATCTTGTTGAGACCATATATAACAATATCACCTGGTATGCACCTTGTTGAGAACATACCTAACATAACAATCATCCACATCTTTCTCTGATGTTGTGTTTGTGTCCTGTGCAGTATGTGTGAGAACAGACATTGGAGCTGTACAGCGCACGTGTGTGATGGTGTTTGTCGTACAGTGGGAGAGGGACATTACATCACCTTCGACGGTCTCCAGTACTCCTTCCCTGGACTTTGTCAGTACGTCCTGGTGCAGGTCAGTTTGTGGTACTGTGTGTTATCGTGTGTGTCATGCCTGGTACCTTTCTCAAAGTTGTTAAGTAATCATGATGTCAACCCTCTCTCTCCGTCCACCTCTCTATCTTCCCTCCCCCACTCTCTCCTGGTGTCTTCTTCTCTCTAATTCCACCTCCCTAACTCTCTCCATCCTCTCTCCTTTCACAACCTCCATCCTCTCTGTCCCTCCATCACTCTCCCTCCAACTTTCCATCTCTCCGCCCACTCTCTATGACTGTCCATCTGTCTCACTCATCCATCTCTCTCTCCCACTCACTCCACCCCTTCAAATCAAATCTAATCAAGTCAAATGTATTTGTATAGCCCTTCGTACATTAGCTGATGTCTCAAAGTGCTGTACAGTAACCCAGCCTAAAACCCCAAACAGCAAGCAATGCAGGTGTTTAAGCACGGTGGCTAGGAAAAACTCCCTATAATTTTTTTTTTTTAACTTTATTTTACTAGGCAAGTCAGTTAAGAACAAATTCTTATTTTCAATGACGGCCTAGGAACAGTGGGTTAACTGCCTGTTCAGGGGCAGAACGACAGATTTGTACCTTGTCAGCTCGGGGATTTGAACTTGCAACCTTTCAGTTACCAGTCCAACACTCTAACCACTAGGCTACCCTGCCGCCCCACGAAGGCCAAAACCTAAGAAGAAACCTAGAGAGGAACCAGGCTATGTGGGGTGGACAATCCTCTTCTGGCTGTGCAGGGTGGAGATTATAACAGAACATGGCCAAGATGTTCAAATGTTCATAAATGACCAGCATGATCAAATAATAATAATCACAGGCAGAACAGTTGAAACTGGAGCAGCAGCACTGCCAGGTGGACTGGGGACAGCAAGGAGTCATCATGCCCGCTAGTCCTGAGGCATGGTCCTAGGGCTCAGGTCCTCCGAGAGAGAGAAAGAAAGAGAGAAAGAGAGAATGAGAGAGAGAACACTTAAATTCACACAGGACACCGGATAGGACAGGAGAAGTATTCCAGATATTACAAACTGACCCTAGCCCCCCGACACATAAACTACTGCAGCATAAATACTGGAGGCTGAGACAGGAGGGGTCCCATCCACTTTGCCAAAGCACAGCCCCCACACCACTAGAATGATATCTTCAACTACCAACTTACGATCCTGAGACAAGGCCGAGTATAGCCCACAAAGATCTACACCACGACACAACCCAAGGGGGGGTGCCAACCCAGACAGGAAGATCACAACAGTGACTCAACCCACTCAAGTGACGCACCCCTCCTGGGGCGGCAGGGTAGCCTAGTGGTTAGAGCGTTGGACTAGTAACCGGAAGGTTGCAAGTTCAAACCCCGAACTGACAAGGTACAAATCTGTCGTTCTGCCCCTGAACAGGCAGTTAACCCACTGTTCCCAGGCCGTCATTGAAAATAAGAATGTGTTCTTAACTGACTTGCCTGGTTAAATAAAGGTAAAATAAAAAAATAAAAAATAAATAAAAGAGCCCTCGTAAGCCAGTGACTCAGCCCCTGTAATAGGGATAGAGGCATAGAATCCCAGTGGAAAGAGCGGAACCGGCCAGGCAGAGACAGCAAGGGCGGTTCGTTGCTCCAGGGCCTTTCTGTTCACCTTCACACTCCTGGGCCAGACTACACTCAATCATATGACCCACTGAAGAGATGAGTCTTCAGTAAAGACTTAAAGGTTGAGACCGAGTTTGCGTCTCTCACATGGGTAGGCAGACCATTCCATAAAAATGGAGCTCTATAGGAGAAAGCCCTGCCTCCAGCTGTTTGCTTAGAAATTCTAGGGACAATTAGGAGGCCTACGTCTTGTGACCGTAGCGTACGTGTAGGTATGTACGGCAGGACCAAATCAGAGAGATAGGTAGGAGCAAGCCCATGCTTTGTAGGTTAGCAGTAAAACCTTGAAAACAGCCCTTGCCTTGACAGGAAGCCAGTGTAGGGAGACTAGAACTGGAGTAATATATTCAAATTTTGGGGTTCTAGTCAGGATTCTAGCAGCCGTATTTAGCAATAACTGAAGATTATTTAGTGCTTTATCCGGGTAGACGGAAAGTAGAGCATTGCAGTAGTCTAACCTAGAAGTGACAAAAGCATGGATACATTTTTCTGCATCATTTTTGGACAGAAATTTTCTGATTTTTGCAATGTTACGTAGATGAAAAAAAGCTGTCCTTGAAACAGTCTTGATATGTCTTCAAAAGAGAGATCAGGGTCCAGAGTAACGCCAAGGTCCTTCACAGTTTTATTTGAGATGACTGTACAACCATTAAGATTAATTGTCAGATTCAACAGAAGATCTCTAAGTTTCTTGGGACCTAGAACAAGCATCTCTGATTTGTCTGAGTTTAAAAGTAGAACATATGCAGCCATCCACTTCCTTATGTCTGAAACACATGCTTCAAGCGACGGCAATTTTGGGGCTTCACCATGTTTCATTGAAATGTACAGCTGTGTGTCATCTGCATAGCAGTGAAAGTTAACATTATGTTTTCGAATGACATTCCCAAGAGGTAAAATATATAGTGAAAACAATAGTGGTCCTAAAACGGAACCTTGAGGAACACCGAAATGTACAGTTGATTTGTCAGAGGACAAAACATTCACAGAGACAAACTGATATCTTTCCAACAGATAAGATCTAAACCAGGCCAGAACTTGTTCATGTAGACCAATTTGGGCTTCCAATCTCTCCAAAAGAATGTGGTGATTTATGGTATCAAAAGCAACACTAAGGTCTAGGAGCACGAGGACAGATGCAGAGCCTCGGTCTGATGCCATTAAAAGGTAATTTACCACCTTCACAAGTGCAGTCTCAGTGCTATGATGGGGTCTAAAACCAGACTGAAGCATTTAGCATTGTTTGTCTTCAGGAAGGCAGTGATTACTGAGCTACAGCCCTTTCTAAAAAATTTGAGAGGAATGGAAGATTCGATATAGGCCGATAGTTTTTTATATTTTCTGGGTCAAGGTTTGGCTTTTTCAAGAGAGGCTTTATTACTGCAACTTTTAGTGAGTTTGGTACACATCCGGTGGATAGAGAACCGTTTATTATGTTCAACATAGGAGGGCCAAGCACAGGAAGCAGCTCTTTCAGTAGTTTAGTTGGAATAGGGTCCAGTATGCACCTTGAAGGTTTAGAGGCCATTATTATTTTCATCATTGTGTCAAGAGATATAGTACTAAAACACTTGAGTGTCTCTCCTGATCCTAGGTCCTGACAGAGTTGTGTAGACTCAGGACAACTGAGCTTTGAAGGAATACGCAGATTTAAAGAGGAGTCCGTAATTTGCTTTCTAATAGTCATGATCTTTTCCTCAAAGAAGTTCATGGATTTATTACTGCTGAAGTGAAAGCCATCCTCTCTTGGGGAATGCTTCTTTTTAGTTAGCTTTGCGACAGTATCAAAAAGGAATTTCGATTTTTTCTTATTTTCCTCAATTAAAGTTGGAAAAATGGGATGATCGAGCAGCAGTAAGGGCTCTTTGATACTGTACGGTACTGTCTTTCCAAGCTCGTCGGAAGACTTCCAGTTTGGTGTGGCGCCATTTCCGTTCCAATTTCCTGGAAGCTTGCTTTAGAGCACGGTTTTTTCTGTATACCAGGGAGCAAGTTTCTTATGAGAAATGTTTTAGTTTTTAGGGGTGCAACTGCATCTAGGGTATTGCCCAAGGGTAAATTGAGTTCCTCAGTTAGGTGGTTAACTGATTTTTGTCCTCTGTCGTCCTTGGGAGTCTGGAAGGACATCAAGGAATCTTTGTGTTGTCTTTGAATTTATAGCACGACTTTTGATGTTCCTTGGTTGGGTCTGAGCAGATTATTTGTTGCAATTGCAAACGTAATAAAATGGTTGTCCAATAGTCCAGGATTATGAGGAAAAACATTATGATCCACAACATTTATTCCATGGGACAAAACTAGGTCCAGAGTATGACTGTGACAGTGAGTAGGTCCAGAGACATGTTGGACAAAACCCACTGAGTCGATGATGGATCCGAAAGCCTTTTGGAGTGTGTCTGTGGACTTTTCCATGTGAATATTAAAGTCACCAAAAATTTGAAAATTATCTGCTATGACTACAAGGTCCGATAGGAAATCGGGGAACTCAATGAAGAACGCTGTATACGGCCCATGAGGCCTGTAAACAGTAGCTATAAAAAGTGATTGAGTAGGCTGCATAGATTTCATGACTACAAGCTCAAAAGACGAAAACATATTTTTTTATTTTTGTAAATTGAAATTTGCTATCGTAAATGTTAGCAACACCTCTGCCTTTGCGGGATGCACGGGGGATATGGTCACTAGTTAACACAGTATATTCATCAGGCTTAAGCCATGTTTCAGTCAGGCCAATCACATCAAGATTATGATCAGTGATTAGTTCATTGACTATAATTGCCTTTGAAGTAAGGGATCTAACATTAAGTAGCCCTATTTTGAGATGTGAGGTATCATGATCTCTTTCAATAATGACAGGAAGGGAGGAGGTCTTTATCCTTGCGAGATTGTTAAGGCGAACACCGCCATGTTTAGTTTTGCCCAACCTAGGTCGAGGCACAGACACGGTCTCAATGGGGATAGCTGAGCTGACTACGCTGACTGTGCTGGTGACAGACTCCACTATGCTGGAAGGCTGGCTAGCAGCTTGCTGCCTGGCCTGCACCCTATTTCATTGTGGAGCTAGAGGATTTAGAGCCCTGTCTATGTCGGTAGATACGATGAGAGCAACCCTCCAGCTAGGATGGAGTCCGTCCCTCCTCAGCAGGTCAGGCTTGTTCCTGTTTGTCGGTGAGTCCCAGAAAGAGGGCCAATTATCTACAAATTCTATCTTTTGGGAGGGGCAGAAAACAGTTTTCAACCAGCGATTGAGTTGTGAGACTGCTGTAGAGCTCATCACTCCCCCTAACTGGGAGGGGGCCAGAGACAATTACTCGATGCCGACACATCTTTCTAGCTGATTTACGCGCTGAAGCTATGTTGCGCTTGGTGATCTCTGACTGTTTCATCCTAACATCGTTGGTGCATACGTGGATAACAATATCTCTATACTCTCTACACTCGCCAGTTTTAGCTTTAGCCAGCACCATCTTCAGATTAGCCTTAACATCGGTAGCCCTACCCCCTGGTGAACAATGTATGATCGCTGGATGATTCGTTTTAAGTCTAATACTGCGGGTAATGACTAGGGTTTTCAATTTGTCAGCATTTCCCTCCAGAAACCGTGAGAAAGTTGTCCGGCAGCGGGGAACGTGCGAGGGGTTTTATACTAACGTTACTATCTGTGCTAACTTACTGGTGGCACAGACGCTGTTTCATCCTTTCGATCATTCTCCTGTATATTATGAGTACAGCGACTGCAATTAGAAGGCATCATGTTAATGTTACTACTTAGCTTTGGCTGTTGGAGGTCCTGACGAACCATGTCCAGATAAAGCATCCGGAGTGAAAAAGTTGAATGGGAAAGAAAAACACTGCTCACCGCTCAGGATGGAGACTTGTTCTGTCTCCTAGTGATGAACGTACTTTTGTGCGAAAGGTTCAAATCAATCCCAGAACAACAGCAAAGGATCTTGTGAAGATGCTGGAGAAAACCGGTACAAAAGTATCTATATCCACAGTAAAACGAGTAATATATCTTCATAACCTGAAAGGCCGCTCAACAACGCAGAAGCCACTGCTCCAAAACCGACATAAAAATTTCTGACTACGGTTTGCAACTGCACATGGGGACAAAGATCGTACTTTTTTGGAGTAATATCCTCTGGTCTGATGAAACAAAAATAGAACTGTTTGGTCATAATGACCATCGTTATGTTTGGAGGAAAAAGGGGGAGACTTGCAAAACGAAGAACACCATCCCAACAGTGAAGCATGGGGGTGGCAGCATCATGTTGTGGGGGTGCTTTGCTGCAGGAGGGACTGGTGCACTTCACAAAATAGATGATATCATGAGGGAGGAAAATGATGTGGATAGATTGAATCTGCATCTCAAGACATCAGTCAGGAAGTTAAAGCTTGGTCCCAAATGGGCCTTCCAAATGGACAATGAACTCAAACATACTTCCAAAGTTGTGGCGAAATTGCTTAAGGACAACAATGTAAAGGTATTGGTATGGCCATCGCAAAGCCGTGACCTCAATCCCATAGAAAATTTGTGGGCAGAACTGAAAAAGCGTGTGCAAGCAAGGAGGCTTATTTTGGGAGGCATGTGGAGCTCGTGGAAGGCTACCCGAAACATTTGTCCCAAGTTAGACGATTTAAAGGCAATGCTACCAAATACTAATTGAGTGTATGTAAACTTCTGACCCGAAACATTTGTCCCAAGTTAGACGATTTAAACTTCTGACCCACTGGTTATGTGATGAAATATATTATGAAAGTGATGAAAGATATTAAAGCTGAAATAGCTGAAATATTCTGACAATTAATATTCTTAAAATAAAGTGGTGATCCTAACTGACCTAAAACAGGGAATTTTTACTTGGATTAAATGTCAGGAATTGTGAAAAACAAAATAAATGTATTTGGCTAAGGTGTATGTAAACTTCCGACTTCAACTTTATGTTAATGACAGTGGTGTAACGTCTGAAGAAGAGGGAGTGGACCAAAGCGCAGCGTGGTACATGTCCATGATGTTTATTAAAATCTGAACACTAGAACAAAATAATAAAGAGCAAAAACGTCAACGAACAGTTCTGTCAGGTGCAGAAACATTAAACAGAAAACAACTACCCACATAACACAGGTGTGATAAAGCAGCCTAAGTATGATTCTCAATCAGAGACAACGATAGACAGCACAAGGAAATAGAAAACATAGAACTAAAGATACTAGAATGCCCACACTAGTCACACCCTGGCCTAACCAAAATAGAGAATAAAACCCTCTCCATGGCCAGGGTGTGAAAAGTGGGGCTTAAGCTGCATCCCTGTCTCACCCCATGACCCTGTGGAAAGAAATGTGTGTGTTTTTTGCCCACTTTAAGCACACTTGTTGATTGTGTACATGGATTTTATTATGTCTTATGTTTTTCCCCCAACACCACTTTCCATCAATTTGTACAGTAGACCCTCATGCCAAATTGAGTCAAAAGCTCTTTGAAATCAACAAATCATGAGAAGACTTTGCCTTTGTTTTGGTTTGTATGTTTGTAAATAAAGGGTGAACACGTGACCTGTCGTATGGTCATTTGGTAAAAAGCCATTTTGACATTTGCTCAGTACATTGTTTTTCACTGAGGAAATGTACAAGTCTGCTGTTAATGATAATGCAGAGGATTTTCCCAAGGTTGCTGTTGACGCATATCCCACGGTAGTTATTGGGGTGAAATTTGTCTCTACTTTTGTGGATTGGGGTGATCAGTCCATGGTTCCAAATATTGGGGAAGATGCCAGAGCTAAGGATGATGTTAAAGAATTTAAGCATAGCCAATTGAAATTTGTGGTCAGTATTTTTTATCATTTCATCTCTCTCCCTCCCACCACCTCCCACTCTCTCTCTCTCGACGTCTCCCCTCCCTCTATTTCTCCAGGACCAGTGTGGAGGAGACGAGGGGTCATTCAGGGTGCTTGTGGAGAATGAGGCCTGTGGGGTCGTTGGTCATCGCTGTGCTAAAGCTGTTACAGTCTACTACCAGGGTGGACTCATAACTATGGAGCATGGACAGGTCACACACACACACACACACACACACACACACACACACACACACACACACACACACACACACACACACACACACACACACACACACACACACACACACACACACACACACTTAACCCCCCTCTTCTCCAGGTGAGGATGAAGAAGCCAGTGATGAAGGGTGTTGAGGTGGAGATCATTCGTTCTGGTCAGTTCTTCATCCTGCTGCTGGGGAAACACATCTCTATCAGCTGGGACCTGGGGACCCGCCTGCTGGTACACATCTCCTCACAGTACAGGGTAATACTGCTACTAGAATAATACTATACTGCTAATGTACTTTTATACTTGCACTACTATACTACTACTTCTATACTACTACAATACTACTACTGTACTGTTATGCTACTACTACACAATTACTTCTACTACACCACTACTACTGCTCTAATACCACTACTACTACTACTACTACTGCTATACTACCATTACTAAACTACTACTGCTCTAATACCACTAATATTACTACTACTATTACTAAACAAATAATTATTAGTATCTACTTCTCCTCCTACTACTTCTGCTCTAATACCACTACTACTACTACTACTGCTATACTACCATTACTAAACTACTACTGCTCTAATACCACTAATATTACTACTACTATTACTAAACAAATAATTATTATTAGTATCTACTTCTCCTCCTACTACGTCTGCTCTAATACCACTACTACTACTACTACTGCTATACTACCATTACTAAACTACTACTGCTCTAATACCACTAATATTACTACTACTATTACTAAACAAATAATTATTATTAGTATCTACTTCTCCTCCTACTACTTCTGCTCTAATACCACTACTACTACTACTACTGCTATACTACCATTACTAAACTACTACTGCTCTAATACCACTAATATTACTACTACTATTACTAAACAAAAATAACTTCTCCTCCTACTACTTCTGCTCTAATACCACTATACTAGTATCTACTACTACTGCTCTACCACTAATATTACTACCTATTACTAAACAAATAATTATTATTAGTATCTACTTCTCCTCCTACTACTTCTGCTCTAATACCACTACTACTACTACTACTGCTATACTACCATTACTAAACTACTACTGATCTAATACCACTAATATTACTACTACTATTAATTATTATTATTAAGTGTTATCTACTCCTCCTACTACTACTACTGCTCTAATACCACTAATATTACTGCTACTGTTACTAAACTACTACTGCTCTAATACCACTAATATTACTGCTACTGTTACTAAACTACTACTGCTCTAATACCACTAATATTACTAAACTTCTAATAATATTTATTATCTACTCCTCCTGCTACTACTACTGCTATACTACCATTACTAAACTACTACTGCTCTAATATGCTGGAGGACTACTACACTACTACTACACCACTACTACTATACTACCACTATACTACTACACTACTACTATACTACCACTATTCTACTACACTACACAACTAATTTACTACCACTATACTACTACACTACACTACTACTATACTGCCACTATACTACTACACTACACTACTAATTTACGACCACCATACTACTACACTACACTACTAATTTACTACCACTATACTACTACACTACTAATTTACTACCACTATACTACTACTACAATACTACTACTAAACTAATGTGCTGCTATACAACTACACTACTCTACTACTACTACCATACTATGTCTACTGCTACTATACTACCACAACACTAATATACGACTATACTACCACTATACTACTACTACTACCACTATACTACTACTTCACACATATACTACTACTACTATACAACTAGTATACAAATATTCTACTACTGTAACACAAATATACTACTGCTATACTAATATGTTACTATACTACTACAGTACTACTATTACACAAATATACTACTGCTATACTACTAGACAAATATACAATATACCACTACTATACTACCACTACACTAATATGCTATTATACTACTACACTGCTACTATTCTACCATATTACTACGATTATACTACTATTACACTGCACTTCATAACTTTCTCCATGATTCTGTCTGTCTGTTTCTGTCTGTCTGTCTGTCTGTCTGTCTGTCTGTCTGTCTGTCTGTCTGTCTGTCTGTCTGTCTGTGTGTGTGTGTGTGTGTGTGTAGGAGCGTGTGTGTGGTCTGTGTGGCAACTATGATGGAAATATGAACAACGACCTTCTAAGCAGCAACAACCAGCTGGAGGTCGACTCCACCCACTTTGGAAACTCCTGGAAGGTTAAACCCAGCTGCGCCGATGCAACAAAGGTACACAAACACGCACACACGCACACACACACACATAGTCACAGATACAGACAGACAGACACACACAGATGCACACAGATGCACACAGACACACACACACAGAGGCAGTCTATAGTATGTGTGTTTCTGTTCAACTTCTTCAGAACTTTAACAACGTGTGTGTGTGTGTGTCTCTCTGTGTGTGTGTGTCTCTGTGTATGTCTGTCTGTCTGTCTGTGTGTGTGTGTGTGCGTGCGTGTGTGCATCTCTGTCTGTATGTCTGTCTGTCTGTCTGTCTGTCTGTCTGTCTGTCTGTCTGTCTGTCTGTCTGTCTCTTTGTGTGTGTGTGTCTGTGTGTCTGTGTGTGTGTGTGTGTGTCTGTGTGTGTGTGTGTGTGTGTGCGTGTGTGTGTAGCTACCCCCTCCCTGCAGTGATAACATAGTGAGATTGGTGACTGTGGAACAGTCCTGTCGTGTTCTAACCAGTGCCCTCTTCAGAGCCTGCAACAGTCTGGTGAGTCACAAACGCACTACATAACACTATTAGAACCTGTAATGAACACTACATAACACTATTACACCCTATATTACCTGTATAACACACACTATACAACGTTCTTATAACCTGTAATAAACACTACATAACACGCGTACATCCAGTAGTAAACACAACATAACACTTTTGTAACATATAATGAACACTACATAACACTCTTATAACCTGTAATAAACCTGTAATAAACACTATACTATTACATATAACCTGCAATAAACACTGCCTAATACAACTACACACTGTCACCTGTATAACAGATACACTATTTAATGCTCTTATAACCTGTAAGAAACAATACAGCACTCTTATAACCTGTAATAAACAATATATAACACTTTTATAACCTGTAATAAACACCACATAATGCTCTTATAACCTGCCATAAACACTACATAAAACTCTTATAACCTGCATTAAACACTACATAACCTGTAATAAACACCATATATAATTCACTTTCTTAACCTGTAAAACCCTAAACACTTTATCACTCTTATATCTTGTAATAAACACTACATAACATTAATAACCTGTAATAAACACTACATAACACTCATAGCCTGTAATAAACACTACAAAACACTTTTGTAACCTGTAATCAACACTACAAAAGACTCTTATAACCTGTAAAAACAATACATAACACTCTTACAACCTGTACTAACCACTATATATTACACTTTATGCACTTTGTGTGTGTGTGCGTGTGCGTGTGCGTGTGTGTGTGTGTGTGCGTGTGCGTAGGTGGACCCAGAGCCCTATGTAGAGATGTGTGTGGAGGCGGCATGCTCTTGTCCGTCCGTCGGAGACTGTATGTGTTTCTGTGATATCATCGCTGCATACTCCCAGGCCTGCTCCGAGATGGGCGTGGCTGTCAGCTGGAGGTCTAATGAGCTGTGCCGTAAGTCACAGGTCACACCCACACAGCATGGATACTATAGTTACTCACTGAAAACTGGCGGAATCATTGATCGTGTCCGAAATCTGGCTTGCCAACAACCTACTTAAAATGCATACTACATACTATTCAGAAGGTACAGGACTGCAGTGAGGCTCATACTACTGAGAATGTATCATCTAATCCTTAATTGGGTTGATTCCCACAATTCATTCACCACTATGGTAATTATCAGCTGTCAAACACAAGTGGGTCTCGAAAAACGGTTATCTTCCTACATTTGAGTCATTTAGCAGACACTATTATCCAGACTATTTAGTGTTGTTTGCCTCACTCAAGGGCACAACAACAGAATTTATCTTCTAGTCAGGTCTGGGAATTCGAACTTGAATTCCACTAGATGAACATCCCAAATTATCTATGAGCATTTAAAACTTACTAGATAAAACATAACACATTTAAAAAATACTTCAATTAAGACATACTATATTTAAAACATACCACATTTAAAACATACTAGAATTAAAGTTTACTACATTTAAAACATACCACATGTAAAACATACCACATTTAAACATACCACATTTAAAACATATCACATTTAAAACATACTACAATTAAAACATACTACAATTAAAACATACCACATTTAAAGCATACTACAATTAAAACATACTATATTTAAAACATACTACAATAAACATACCGCTTGTAAAACATACTTCAATTAAAACATACTATATTTAAAACATACAACATAAAACATTCTACATTTAAAACATACTACAAAACAAACATACCACATTTAAAGCCTACTGCAATTAAAACATACTAAAATTTAAAGCATACTACATTTAAAATATACTATATTTAAAACATACTACAATTAAAACGTACCACATTTGGCCTCCTGAGTGGGGCAGTGGTCTAAGGCGGTGGTCCCATCGCGCACTAGTGCCTCCTGTGGTGGGCCAGGCGCAGTGCACGCTGACAAGGGCGCAAGGTGCACGGTTTTTCCTTCGACACATTGGTATGGCTGGCTTCCGGGTTCAGTGGGCATTGTGTTAAGAAGCAGTGCGGCTTAGTTGGGTTGTGTTTTGGGGGACGCACTGCTCTCGACCTTCGCCTCTCCCGAGTCCGTACCTGAGTTGCCTCGATGAGACAAGACTGTAGCTACCAATTGGATATCACGAAATTGGGTAGAATATTCTACATTTAAAACAAACTACATTTAAAACAAACTACATTTAAAACATACTACATTTAAAACATACTACATTTAAAACATACCACATGTAAAGCATATTACATTTTCTAAATATCATATACTATAGAATTTTTTTTTTTCTCCAAAAAAACAAGCAAGTACAGGTATTCAAAGACGGCCACTTTCTATAGCCTTCCGTCTTCAAATAAAGTTGTTTCATGTATTGTGTGTGTGTGTGTGTGTGTGTGTGTGTGTGTGTGTGTGTGTGTGTGTGTGTGTGTGTGTGTGTGTGTGTGTGTGTGTGTGTGTGTTAGCGCTGAGCTGCGAGGAGCTGAACACTGCAGCGGAGGGTTTGGGGGACCTATGCCAGTGGAGGTACAACACATGTGGCTCTGCCTGTCCAATCACCTGTCAGCACTCACAGCCCCTCCCCTGTCCATTCACCTGTATCGAGGGCTGCCACGCTACCTGCCCCCAGGTAAGACACACACACATACACATATACTATATATATGAGGGTAATAAAGATCATAAATGAACCAAAGCGGAGAATGAATGGCTTCTATTCACCTGTATCGAGGGTTGCCACTCTACTTGACCCCCAGGTAAGACACACGTATAGATGAGGGGTAATAAAGGTCATGAATTAACTGAATATTTTTGATGTATTACTATCACCTTGGTGAACATTTATTTTATTTTTGTTTATCTATGGGTAAATGCGTGGTGTGGTTATTAAATATATATATATTTTTTTTATTGTTATACAAAAGCCTTTAACCTTTTTTTTATTATAAAAAACCAGACAAGTCCATCTAATCCAATCAGCACAGTCTAGAACTGGATGACCAGGGCCTTGTTTACAATCAATTCAGCCAAAGTCTAGACCTGGATAACCAGGGCATTGTTTCTAATCCATTCAGTCAGTCAAGAACTGGATAAATCTTGCCTTGTTTTACAATCCATTCAGCCATATTCTAGAACTGGATGACCAGGGTATTGTTTCGAAACCATTCATCAACATTCTACTACTGGATAACCAGGGCATTGTTTCTAATCCACTCAGTCACTGTCACGGCTTTCGTTGTGGGAAGGAGGAGCGGACCAAAATGCAGCGTAGTTGTGATTCCTTTTTATTTAATAAGGAAACTATACACGATAAACTAACAAAATAACAAACGTACGAAAACCGAAAACAGCCCTATCTGGTGCAAAACACAGAGACAGGAACAATCACCCACAAACACACAGTGAAACCCAGGCTACCTAAATATGGTTCCCAATCAGAGACAATGACTAACACCTGCCTCTGATTGAGAACCATATCAGGCCAGACATAGAAATAGACAAACAAGACATCCAACATAGAATGCCCACTCAGATCACACCCTGACCAACCAAAACATAGAAACATACAAAATAAACTATGGTCAGGGTGTGACAGTCACAGTCAAGAACTGGATAAATCTTGCCTTGTTTTACAATCCATTCAGCCATATTCTAGAACTGGATGACCAGGGCCTTGTTTCTAAACCATTCATCAACATTCTAGAGCTGGTTGACCAGGGCCTTGTTTCGAAACCATTCATCAACATTCTAGAACTGGATAACCAGGGCCTTGTTTCGAAACCATTCATCAAAATTCTAGAACTGGATGACCAGGGCATTGTTTCGAAACCATTCATCAACATTCTAAAACTGGATGACCAGGGCATTGTTTCGAAACCATTCATCAACATTCTAGAACTGGATGCCCAGCGTCTTGTTTCGAAACCATTCATCAACATTCTAGACCTGGATGACCAGGGTCTTATTTCCAATCCATTCAGTCACAGTCTAGAAATTGATGACCAGGGCCTTGTTTCCAATCCATTCAGTCACAGTCTAGAAATGGATGACCAGGGCCTTGTTTCCAATCCATTCAGTCACAGTCTAGACCTGGATGACCAGGGTCTTATTTCCAATCCATTCAGTCACAGTCTAGAACTGGATGACCAGGGCCTTGTTTCCAATCCATTCAGTCACAGTCTAGAAATGGATGACCAGGGCCTTGTTTCGAAACCATTCATCAACATTCTAGAACTGGATAACCAGGACCTTGTTTCGAAACCATTCATCAACATTCTAGAACTGGATGACCAGGGCCTTGTTTCGAAACCATTCATCAACATTCTAGACCTGGATGACCAGGGACTTGTTTCCAATCCATTCAGTCACAGTCTAGAAATGGATGACCAGGGTCTTGTTTCCAGTCCATTCAGTCACAGTCTAGAACTGGATGACCAGGGTCTTGTTCCAATCCATTCAGTCACAGTCTAGAAATGGATGACCAGGGCCTTGTTTCCAATCCATTCAGTCACAGTCTAGAAATGGATGCCCAGCGTCTTGTTTCCAATCCATTCAGTCACAGTCTAGAAATTGATGACCAGGGCCTTGTTTCCAATCCATTCAGTCACAGTCTAGAAATGGATGACCAGGGCCTTGTTTCTAATCCACTCAGCCACAGTCTAGAGCTGGATGACCAGGGTATTGTTTACAATCTATACAGTCACAGTCTAGAGCTGGATGACCAGGGTCTTGTTTCAAATCCATTCAGCCATAGTCTAGAGCTGGAGGACCAGGGTCTTGTTTCCCAGTTCCGATATGACTTATCATTTTTTTTAGTTTGTTTAACCTTTAGTTAACTAGGCAATTCATTTAAGAACAATTTCATATTTACTGCCAAACCCGGGCAAAGCTGGGCCAATTGTGCGCTTCCCAATCATGGCCGGATGTGATGCAGGAACTTAAACTTAAGCGGCAGGGTAGCCTAGTGGTTAGAGTGTTGGACTAGTAACCGAAAGGTTGCAAGTTCAAATCCCCGAGTTGACAAGGTACAAATCTGTCGTTCTGCCCCTGAACAGGCAGTTAACCCACTGTTCCTAGGCCGTCATTGAAAATAAGAATTTGTTCTTAACTGACCTGCCTAGTAAAATAAAGGTATGATGCCATTTAGCAGACGCTCTTATCCAGAGCGACTTACAAATTGGTGAATTCACCTTCTGACATCAGTGGAACAGCAACTTTACAATAGTGCATCTAAATCATTTAAGGGGGGTGAGAAGGATTGCTTTATCCTATCCTAGGTATTCCTTGAAGAGGTGGGGTTTCAGGTGTCTCCGGAAGGTGGTGATTGACTCCGCTGTCCTGGCGTCGTGAGGGAGTTTGTTCCACCATTGGGGGGCCAGAGCAGCGAACAGTTTTGACTGGGCTGAGCGGGAACTGTACTTCCTCAGTGGTAGGGAGGCGAGCAGGCCAGAGGTGGATGAACGCAGTGCCCTTGTTTGGGTGTAGGGCCTGATCAGAGCCTGGAGGTACTGCGGTGCCGTTCCCCTCACAGCTCCGTAGGCAAGCACCATGGTCTTGTAGCGGATGCGAGCTTCAACTGGAAGCCAGTGGAGAGAGCGGAGGAGCGGGGTGACGTGAGAGAACTTGGGAAGGTTGAACACCAGACGGGCTGCGGCGTTCTGGATGAGTTGTAGGGGTTTGATGGCACAGGCAGGGAGCCCAGCCAACAGCGAGTTGCAGTAATCCAGACGGGAGATGACAAGTGCCTGGATTATGACCTGCGCCGCTTCCTGTGTGAGGCAGGGTCGTACTCTGCGGATGTTGTAGAGCATGAACCTACAGGAACGGGCCACCGCCTTGATGTTAGTTGAGAACGACAGGGTGTTGTCCAGAATCACGCCAAGGTTCTTAGCGCTCTGGGAGGAGGAAACAATGGAGTTGTCAACCGTGATGGCGAGATCATGGAACGGGCAGTCCTTCCCCGGGAGGAAGAGCAGCTCCGTCTTGCCGAGGTTCAGCTTGAGGTGGTGATCCGTCATCCACACTGATATGTCTGCCAGACATGCAGAGATGCGATTCGCCACCTGGTCATCAGAAGGGGGAAAGGAGAAGATTAATTGTGTGTCGTCTGCATAGCAATGATAGGAGAGACCATGTGAGGTTATGACAGAGCCAAGTGACTTGGTGTATAGCGAGAATAGGAGAGGGCCTAGAACAGAGCCCTGGGGACACCAGTGGTGAGAGCGCGTGGCGAGGAGACAGATTCTCGCCACGCCACCTGGTAGGAGCGACCTGTCAGGTTGGACGCAATCCAAGCGTGGGCCGCACCGGAGATGCCCAACTCGGAGAGGGTGGAGAGGAGGATCTGATGGTTCACAGTGTCGAAGGCAGCCGATAGGTCTAGAAGGATGAGAGCAGAGGAGAGAGAGTTAGCTTTAGCAGTGCGGAGCGCCTCCGTGATACAGAGAAGAGCAGTCTCAGTTGAATGACTAGTCTTGAAACCTGACTGATTTGGATCAAGAAGGTCATTCTGAGAGAGATAGCGGGAGAGCTGGCCAAGGACGGCACGTTCAAGAGTTTTGGAGAGAATAGAAAGAAGGGATACTGGTCTGTAGTTGTTGACATCGGAGGGATCGAGTGTAGGTTTTTTCAGAAGGGGTGCAACTCTCGCTCTCTTGAAGACGGAAGGGACGTAGCCAGCGGTCAGGGATGAGTTGATGAGCGAGGTGAGGTAAGGGAGAAGGTCTCCGGAAATGGTCTGGAGAAGAGAGGAGGGGATAGGGTCAAGCGGGCAGGTTGTTGGGTGGCCGGCCGTCACAAGAAGCGAGATTTCATCTGGAGAGAGAGGGGAGAAAGAGGTCAGAGCACAGGGTAGGGCAGTGTGAGCAGAACCAGCAGTGTCGTTTGACTTAGCAAACGAGGATCGGATGTCGTCGACCTTCTTTTCAAAATGGTTGACGAAGTCATCTGCAGAGAGGGAGGAGGGGGGAGGGAGAGGAGGATTCAGGAGGGAGGAGAAGGTGGCAAAGAGCTTCCTAGGGTTAGAGGCAGATGCTTGGAATTTAGAGTGGAAGAAAGTGGCTTTAGCAGCAGAGACAGAGGAGGAAAATGTAGAGAGGAGGGAGTGAAAGGATGCCAGGTCCGCAGGGAGGCGAGTTTTCCTCCATTTCCGCTCGGCTGCCCGGAGCACTGTTCTGTGAGCTCGCAATGAGTCGTCGAGCCACGGAGCGGAGGGGAGGACCGAGCCGGCCTGGAGGATAGGGGACATAGAGAGTCAAAGGATGCAGAAAGGGAAGAGAGGAGGGTTGAGGAGGCAGAATCAGGAGATAGGTTGGAGAAGGTATGAGCAGAGGGAAGAGATGATAGGATGGAAGAGGAGAGAGTAGCGGGGGAGAGAGAGCGAAGGTTGGGACGGCGCGATACCATCCGAGTAGGGGCAGTGTGGGAAGTGTTGGATGAGAGCGAGAGGGAAAAGGATACAAGGTAGTGGTCGGAGACTTGGAGGGGAGTTGCAATGAGGTTAGTGGAAGAACAGCATCTAGTAAAGATGAGGTCGAGCGTATTGCCTGCCTTGTGAGTAGGGGGGAAGGTGAGAGGGTGAGGTCAAAAGAGGAGAGGAGTGGAAAGAAGGAGGCAGAGAGGAATGAGTCAAAGGTAGACGTGGGGAGGTTAAAGTCGCCCAGGACTGTGAGAGGTGAGCCGTCCTCAGGAAAGGAGCTTATCAAGGCATCAAGCTCATTGATGAACTCTCCGAGGGAACCTGGAGGGCGATAAATGATAAGGATGTTAAGCTTGAAAGGGCTGGTAACTGTGACAGCATGGAATTCAAAGGAGGCGATAGACAGATGGGTAAGGGGAGAAAGAGAGAATGACCACTTGGGAGAGATGAGGATCCCGGTGCCACCACCCCCGCTGACCAGAAGCTCTCGGGTGTGCGAGAACACGTGGGCGGACGAAGAGAGAGCAGTAGGAGTAGCAGTGTTGTCTGTGGTGATCCATGTTTCCGTCAGTGCCAAGAAGTCGAGGGACTGGAGGGAGGCATAGGCTGAGATGAACTCTGCCTTGTTGGCCGCAGATCGGCAGTTCCAGAGGCTACCGGAGACCTGGAACTCCACGTGGGTCGTGCGCGCTGGGACCACCAGATTAGGTGGCCGCGGCCACGCGGTGTGGAGCGTTTGTATGGTCTGTGCAGAGAGGAGAGAACAGGGATAGATAGACACATAGTTGACAGGCTACAGAAGAGGCTACGCTAATGCAAAGGAGATTGAATGACAAGTGGACTACACTTATCGAATGTTCAGAACGTTAAGCTTACGTAGCAAGAATCTTATTGACTAAAATGATTGAAATGATACAGTACTGCTGGAGTAGGCTAGCTGGCAGTGGCTACGTTGTTGACACTACACTAATCAAGTCGTTCCGTCGAGTGTAATAGTTTCTACAGTGCTGCTATTCGGGGCTAGCTGGCTAGCTAGCAGTGTTGATTACGTAACGTTACGTTAAAAGAACGACAATAGCTGGCTAGCTAACCTAGAAAATCGCTCCAGACTACACAATTGTCTTAGATACAAAGACGGCTATGTAGCTAGCTAGCTACGATCAAACAAATCAAACCGTTGTACTGTAATGAAGTGAAATGAAAATGTGATACTACCTGTGGAGCGAGGCGGAATGTTGACCGGGTTGTTGAAGTTCAATTCGGAAGACGTTGGCTAGCTGACTCCTACGTTAAGGACGACAAATAGCTGGCTAGCTAACCTCGGTAAATTAAGATAATCACTCTAAGTCTACACACTCTAAACTACACAATTACCTTGGATACGAAGACAGCAAAGACAACTATGTAGCTAGCTAACACTACACTAATCGAGTCGTTGAGTGTAATAGTTTCTACAGTGCTAGTGGACGTTAGCTAGCTGCTGTGCTAGTGGACGTTAACTAGCTGCTGGGCAGAAAGCAGTGTAGACTACGTTAGGACGACGAAATACGATAATTACGCAATTATCTTTGATACAAAAACGGCTATGTAGCTAGCTAAGAAGAAATTGCTAAGATTAGACAAATCAAACCGTTGTACTATAATGAAATGTAATGAAAAGTTATACTACCTGCGGACCGAAGTGTAGATGCGACCGCTCGCTCCAACCCGGAACAAATACACATCCATTTAAATTACAGGTTGTAATGCAACAAAATAGGAAAAATGCCAAGGGGGTGAATACTTATGCAAGGCACTGTACCTAGTCAGTTGTACAATTGAATGCCTTCAACTGAAATGTGTTTCCTGCATTTAACGATTTAATGATCATACCATTTGCCATGTTATTTACCAGCAAACCTTTTAAGTGTTTCCCAAACAAGTACGTAGAGGGAACATTGGGTTAGTGCGTAGTTAGACCATTTGTTCATGATCGAAATGAAAGCAACGCTTCTCTCGGAACAGCTTTCTCCATTCAAATCTGACGTTAGGACATGTGAGAATCTGTTTCTCAAACTAGACACTCTAATATACTTCTCCTCTTGCTCAGTTGTGCACCGGGACCTCTCACTCCTCTTTCTATTATGGTTAGAGACAGTTTGCACTGTTCTGTGAAGGGAGTCGTACACAGCGTTGTACCAGATCTTCAGTTTCTTGGCAATTTCTCATATGGAATAGCCTTCATTTCTCAGAACAAGAATAAACTGACGAGCTTCAGAAGAAAGTGCTTTGTTTCTGGCCATTTTGAGCCTGTAATCGAACCCACAAATGCTGATGCTCCAGATACTCAACTAAAGAAGGCTAGTTTTATTGCTTCTTTAATCAGACAACAGTTTTCTGCTGTGCTAACATAATTGCAAAAGGGTTGTTATTAATGATCAATTAGCCTTTTAAAACGATAATCTTGGATTGGCTAACACATTGTGCCATTGGAACACAGGAGTGATGGTTGATGATAGTGGGCCTCTGTACGCCTATGTACTATAGATATTCCATTAAAGTCTGCTGTTTCCAGCTACAATAGTCATTTACAACATTAACAATGTCTACACTGTATTTCTGATCAATTTGGTGTTATTTTAATGGACGGAAAATGTGCTTTTCTTTCAAAAACAAGGACATTTCTAAGTGAGCAAAACATTTGAACGTGAGTGTATGTGAGAACGTACAGTTGAAGTCGGAAGTTTACATACACCTTAGCCAAATACAAACTCAGTTTTTCACAATTCCTGACATTTAATCCTAGTACAAATTCCCTGTTTTAGGTCAGTTAGGATCACCACTTTTTTTTTTAAATGTGAAATGTCAGAACAATAGTTGAGAGAATAATTTATTTCAGCTTTTATTTCTTTCATCACATTCTCAGTGCTCAGAAGTTTACATACACTCAATTAGTATTTGGTAGCATTAACTTGTGTCAAAAGATTTGGGTAGCCTTCCACAAGCTTCCCACAATAAGTTGGGGGACTTTTGGCCCATTCCTCCTGACAGAGGTCAGGGCTTTGTGATGGCCACTCAAATACCTTGACTTTGTTGTCCTGAAGCCATTTTGCCACAACTTTGAAAGTATGCTTGGGGTCATTGTCCATTTGGAAGACCCATTTGTGACCAAGCTTTAACTTCCTCACTGAGATTTTGCTTCAATATATCCACATAATTTTCCTGCCTCATAATGTCATCTATTTTGTGAAGTGCACCAGTCCTTCTTGAAGCAAAGCACCCCCACAAGATGATGCTGCCACCCCAGTACTTCACAGTTGGGATGGTGTTCTTCGGCATGCAAGCTTCACCCTTTTTTCTCCAAACATAATGATGGGCATTATGGCCAAACAGTTCTATTTTTGTTTCATCAGACCAGAGGACATTTCTCCAAAAAGTACGATCTTTGTCCCTATGTGCTGTTGCAAACCATAGTCTGGCTTGTCTATCGCGTTTTTGGAGCAGTAGCTTCTTCCTTGCTGAGAGGACTTTCAGGTTATGTCGATATAGGACTCATTTTACTGTGGAAATAGATACTTTTGCCTTCTTCCTCCAGCATCTTTGCAAGGTCCTTTGCGGTTGTTCTGTGATTGATTTGCACTTTTCGCACCAAAGTACGTTCATCTCTAGGAGACAGAACGCATCTCCCTCCACAGCAGTATGACGACTGAGTGGTTCCATGGTGTTTATAGTTGCATACTATTGTTTGTACAGATGAACGTCGTACCTTCAGGCATTTGGAAATTGCTCCCAAGGATGAACCAACTTAGTTTGAAGGTAGGCTTTGAAGTACATCCACAGGTACATCTCCAATTGACTCAAATAATGTCAATTAGCCTATCAGAGGCTTCTAAAGCCATGACATCATTTTCTGGAATTTTCCAAGCTGTTTAACCTCTCTGGGCAACCCCACGCGCTAGCGTCCCACCTTGCCAACAATAAATGCAAATGCACTACGCCAAATGCTAATAGCACTCGTTAAAACTCAAACGTTCATTAAAACACACATGCAGGGTACTCAATTGAAGCTACACTCGTTGTGAATCTAGCCAACAAGTCAGATTTTTAAAATGCTTTTCGGTGAAAGCATGAGAAGCTATTATCTGATAGCATGCAACACCCTGAAATACCTGAAGGGGACGTAAACAAAAGAATTAGCGTAGTCGGCGCTACACAAAACGCAGAAATAAAATATAAAACATTCATTACCTTTGACGAGCTTCTTTGTTGGCACTCCTATATGTCTCATAAACATCACAATTGGGTCTTTTTTTCAATTAAATTGGTCCTTGTATACCCAAAATGTCCATTTATGAAGACTGTGTGATCCAGGAAAAACACTGTTTCTAAACGCAACTTTATTTTTTTAAATTAAAAAAGTTGCCTATAAACTTTGACAAAACACTTCAAACTACTTCTGTAATCCAACTTTAGGTATTAGTAAACGTTAATAAACGATCAAATTGATCACAGAGCGATCTGTATTCAATAGGAGCAAGTTTGGAAAACGTAGTCCACTTTCCCCCTTCCATTTCTTCCTGCTGTGTACCCGACGAGAGGATGTGCCTATTACTCATATGACCAAGTATTTACCTGCATAGAATTCACAACACTGGCGACATCGTGTGGAAGCTGTAGGAACTGTAAGCCGGTCACTATCTATTATACCTTGCAATAGACAATTCAGAGACTGGCGGATTGATTTTTTCTTTGTCGATTTCGTGATCAGGTTTCCTTGGGATTTTGACCACGAAACACGTTTTGTTATAGTCACAGACATCATTTAACCAGTTTTAGAAACTTCAATCTATCAATCTAGTGTATGTAAACTTCTGACCCACTGGAATTGGGATACAGTGAATTATAAGTGAAATAATCTGTAAACAATTGTTGGAAAAATGACATGTGTCATGCACAATGTAGATGTCCTAACTGACTTTCCAAAACTATAGTTTGTTAACAAGACATTTGTGGAGTAGTTGAAAAACAAGTTTTACTGGCTCCAACCTAAGTGTATGTTAACTTCTGACTTCAACTGTATATACAGCAACTGTATGTGTGAACTGGTGAATGTGCTCGTGAACTGGTGAATGTGCTCGTGAACTGGTGAATGTCCTCGTGAACTGGTGAATGTGCTCGTGAACGCCTAAGAACAACTTGTGTCTCCATTGACAGTCCATGTTGATTCAAGACAGTTTCTTAGGCTCTCAGTAGCTAGGTTAGTTCATTTAGTCCAAATGTCACCCCTCAATTTTGAGCAGCCATGTGGAAGCTACCTGTGTTGTTTATATTTATATTTAGATACACACACATACACTGATAAACACACACATACACATGCATACACACAGACAGTGCAGGCAGCAGTAACCCTTCTGCCTCTGCCTTGTAGGTCAGATATTGGATGAGGTTTCCATGCAGTGTGTTGAACCGACCCAATGCCACATATGTTACCATGACGGAGAGAGGATCTCCCATGGTAACAAGGTCATCCTGAACCATGACGACCCCCATCATTGTCAGATATGGTAACACACAACATACATTTGATATGTCTGGAACAATGTCTGGAACTATTAATCTAATTGTGTGTTTGTGTGTGTGTGTGTGTGTGTGTGTGTGTGTGTGTGTGTGTGTGTGTGTGTGTGTGTGTGTGTGTGTGTGTGTGTGTGTGTGTGGTGTGTGTGTGGTGTGTGTGTGTGTGTTCCAGCCACTGTGAGAACAACACTCTGAGCTGTGAGGTTTGTGCTCTTCTGGACACCGTAGCTTCGTACACTACCCCTGCTGGTCTGACCACACCCACCGCCCAGCCTGTCTCCACAGTGATGCCGGAGGGGTCATGTGACCGGGCCATGGACCTGGCCTTCCTATTAGATGGCTCGGCAGCACTCAGCGAGGAGGACTTCCTGTCCGTCAAACAGTTCATCTTATCAGTGGTGGACAGGTTCAGGATGGGCTCTGCCCACACCAGGGCTACGGTACTGCTGTATCACTCTGGAGTCAAGACATACGACATGCAGGTACACACACACACACACACACACACACACACACACACACACACACACACACACACACACACACACACACACACACACACACACACACACAGAGACACACACCACACACACCACACGCACACACAAACACGCACGTTAAGACAAGAGCTCTTCAAGAGTCAGGGTAGGATCCGGGTCGAGTCTAAATTCTGAAGTTGACCATTAGATCCAGGTAGGGTCCAGTTTGGTGGATTCGGAAACTCTTGTGGGTGTCACAGACAGACCCTGAATTAAATTGAAGAGTTTAGTTCATAAACAACTTCAACTCAAATTTCACATATTTACATTTTATCATCTTAAATTATGGTCAGACAAAATTGCATATCAGCCTGCTTTCATTTGTTTTGCGCAATATATTCCCCTGACATGGTATGCAGAAGCGCACACAGCCACTTAGAACACCTGACTGAGTACTGACCTCTATAGCATCCCAGGAAATGTCGGCTACTTGTCATTTTACCCCCCATAGAGTGTGTATTATATTTTTTCAGATAAAATGACAGAGCCAATAATTTGTTTGCTTGTCTAACTGATTTGGTTGAATTCACTATTTGTCAAGTCAGTGAGGCAAGATGAAGTTAGCCATATGCCAGTGTAACGGGGCTGGCTGGCTGGCTGGCTGGCTGGATAGATGGATAGATATTTCAACTTTATTCTTCCTGCAAGGGAACTTCACTCTGCTGACTGGCCGGTGTCTCTGAAATTTGATGAGGAGATGCAGTATGCTGGATGGAGCAACAGGAGCAGCATCCATAGTTGGTCTCCTTGCCTATAGCCTACTAATAATTGTTATTTAGGAAGCACAACTGTGGATACGGAAGGGGATATACAGTATATATATATTTTTGTCTTATTTATACAATTTCTACATTTGTGACTGACCGCCTTGATTGAGTCTTATGTAGTAAAATGTGAAATTGTGTTGTTTTTTTACATTGGATAAAAGCACAGACACAGAGCTACAAAATGGTATAATACACTGCATTTGAGGAACAATGGGAAAGTCATTCTGCTTTGAAAGTTGCAGCAATTTTGAGAAATTGTTTTGGTACAAAAATGTGTTTTGGTACAAACTGGGGAGTTCTCCTTTGTCTACACCCATTCAGCATCATTCACACAGTCTTAATTAGCCCGACCCATCTCTTTAAGGATTGATCCGAGCGTTCTGTACTAACAGCAGTCAATCACACAAGCTAACTGGCTAACTTGCTAGCTACTTCCAGACATAAATGAGAGAACAGCTCACTGAACATTACTCTCCCTATCAGAGCTGATTAGGCTGTTATGTTACTGTGCTGTCAGATTGTCTCATTGTAAATTCAGAGTGTTTCGCTCTCGGAGCGTTGAGAGCGCACACTGGACGCTCTGACTGATGAGTAGGGTTGATCCTAGCATTCTGACCTCAAAACGACAGGCAATCACCCAAGCTAACTGGCTAACATTAGCTAGCTTGCTAGCTACAGTACTTCCAGACACAAATGAGAACCCCACTCTGACCATTTTACTTTACCGAACAGAGCTGGTTGGGCTGTTTTCATGTTATCCAGAGCATAGGTGACTGTAACTGTGCTGCTGGCAACAATGTAATTACGCTTTATTGCCAACGTTTACTGACACCCGCCATATTCATCGGGTGTTGAGTGTTCGTAAGTTCATCAGTTATTCTGCGCTCTGGCACATTCAGACGAGAGTGCTCTGAAATTGGAGTCGATGGCCGGACTGAATTTACAAACACACCCGAAATGGTTACTTGCATAGTGGAGTCTTTTGTAAAGACATGTAGCTAGCTAGCTAGGTAAACAATGAACCATAATCCGAACTCGTGATGTTACTGCCCTGCATGAATCTGTAAGATTTCAAAACTCGGTCCTCCAGAAAGTGGAAAGCAACACTTATGCAGTTCTACTAAGCAATATATATAAAGAAAAAGCCATGTTAGACAGAAATACCTGCACATACTAATGAGCTCAAATAGACAGAAGCGTGTTGAAATTCAGACCACTCATTATATCAGCCAATCATGGCTAGCAGGAAGGTTGCTGGCTTTCTCTATGGCTAAACCAGCTGGGATCGTAATTTATCAATTGTATTCGTATTTACAGATGGCAAACAAGATTGTTATTGAGGCACATGAAAGTTAACATGTTCCAGAAGACATTTTAATTAAAAAAAGATTACATTCAAATGACTCTCCTGTGAAGTAGTGACCCACGACATACGTCTTGTTTCCTGAAACAGGTCACATTTAGGCTTGGTCTATTTAGTAGGCTATTTTGCTATTTTATTTGGGTATTTTATCTATATGAAATATATTTGTTACCTAATGTTGAATGACTCAAGTCAAGTGTGGATCTTGTCAGCATAGTTTTAATATTAGGTTTTTTTTAAATAAACATTACAGATAAAAAAAAAAACAATAATTAACAGGAAGTAGGCGGTTGGAAGCCCAAGGGCAGATATTAAAACCACTCCACACAAAAACGACATGAGTAAAAAAATAAAATGTTTATTAAAACAGATAACAAACACGCCACCATAAAGAAAATTCAAATTAAAAACAGGTTTAGCCCCTGGTTCGACCATGATCTACCAGAGTTAATCCACTTCACGAACACCATTTGGCAAAAGGCTCAGCACACACACTGACGTTCAAGGCAAATGAGAAATTAAGCGCACTCAGGCTGGAATGCTAAAGTTAGTTACTTTAAGGAGGAGTTCTCACTCTGTGGGTCTAACCCCAAGATATTCTGGAACACGTGAAAGACCTGGAGAATAAACCCTCCTCCTCACAGCTGCCTATGTCCCTTAACCTTTCTAGCGGGAACCACTCGACAACATTCCGCTGAAAAGGCAGGGCGCGAAATACAAAAATATTTTTTTGAAATATGTAACTTTCACACATTAACAAGTCCAATAGAGCAAATGAAAGATAAACATCTTGTTAATCTACCCATCGTGTCTGATTTCAAAAATGCTTTACAGCTAAAGCACCCATACGATTATATTACATTACCGCCAAGTCGAAAAAACACAGCCATTTTTCCAGCCAAAGACGAGTCACAAAAAGCAGAAATATAGATAAAATGAATCACTAACCTTTGATGATCTTCATCAGATGACACTCATAGGACATCATGTTACACAATACATGTGTGTTTTGTTCGATAATGTGCATATTTATATCCAAAAATCTTAGTTTACATTGGCACCTTACATGCAGTAATGTTTTGATTCCAAAACATCCGGTGATTTTGCAGAATTACTCACAATAAACATTGATAAAAGATACTAGTGTTAATCACAGAATTAAAGATAGACTTATCCTTAACTTCTTAAGGTATAGAGGGCAGCATTTTCACTTTTGGATAAATAGCGTGCCCAATTTCAACTTCCTGCAGGAATATAAGGTATGCATATTATTAGTAGATTTGGATAGAAAACACTCTGAAGTTTCTAAAACTGTTTGAATCATGTCTGTGAGTATAACAGAACTTATGTAGCAGGAAAAACCCAGAGGACTAACTCAGATGTTTTTTTTTGAGGTCTCTCTCTGTTCAGTGAGTTCTCGTTGGCAAACAAAATTTCTTAGGAAATTGTTTTCAGTTCATACTGCTTCCACTGGGTGTCACCAGTCCTTGGAATTTGGTTGAGGTTATTCATTTGGGCAATGAAGAAGTAGGCCATCTAGGAACTGCATAACACTGTTGAGAGTTGCGCAAGACGTGAAAAGTAGCTTGGTTTGTTGTGTTCCTGTATTGAACACAGATAGCCCCGTCTTCAATTTGATTATTAACATTTAAAAATACCTAAAGTTGTATTACAAAAGTAGTTTGAAATATTTTGGCAAAGTTTATAGGCAACTTTTGAAATATTTCGTATTGACCTTGCACATTTTGGAAGCTGTTTTTTTCTGGATCAAACGCGCCCCTTAAAATGACATTTTGGATATATATGGACAGAATTAATCGAACAAAAGGACCAATTGTGATGTTTATGGGACATATTGGAGTGCCAACAAAAGAAGCTCGTCAAAGGTAAGGCATGTTTTATATGTTATTTCTGTGTTTTGTGTAGCGTCTGCAGGGTTGAAATATCTCTTTGTTTACTGTTGTGCTATCCTCAGATAATAGCTTCTTATGCTTTCGCCAAAAAGCCTTTTTAAAATCTGACATGTTGGCAGAATTCACAACGTGTGTTGCTTTAATTGAGTATCTTACATGTGTGATTTAATGACAATTTGATTTTTATATCATTTTTTTTAATTTGCCGCACTGCATTTTCTCTGGCTTTTGCCCAAGTGGGACGCAACCGTCCCCTATACCATGAGAAGTTAATGCAAGCACTGTGTCAGATTTCAAAAAAACTTTACGGAAAAAGCATAATCTGAGAACGGCGCTCAGAACCCAAAACAGCCAGAGGAATATCCGCCTATTTTGGAGTCAACGAAGTTAGAAACAATACCATAAATATTCACTTACCTTTGATGATCTTCATCAGAAGGCACTCCCAGGAATCCCAGTTAGACAATAAATGACTGATTTGTTCCATAAAATCCCATCATATATGTCCAAATAGCCACTTGTTGTTAGTGTTCAGCACAGTAATCCATCTTCATGAGGCGCAAGCATTTCATCCATACAAAAACTCTTAAAATTCCGTTACAGTCCTTTTGAAACACGTCAAATGATGTATGGAATCAATCGTTAGGATGTTTTTAACATAAAACATCAATAACGTTCCAACCGGAGAATTCCTTTGTCTTCAGAGAAGCATTGGAGCGAGAGGTAACTCTGTCGGGAGTGCGCGTCATGAGACAAAGGCTCTCTGCCAGACCACTGACTCAAAGAGTTCTCATGAGCCCCTCCTTTATAATAGAATCCTCATTCAATTTCAAAAGACGGTTGACATCTAGTGGAAGCCCTAGGAAGTGCAACCTCATCCATATCTCAATGTGTATTCGGTAGGCCAAACTTTGAAAAACTGCAAACCTCAGATGTCCGACTTCCTGGTTGGATTTTTCTCAGGTTTTCACCTGCCATATGAGTTCTGTTATACTCACAGACATCATTCAAACAGTTTTAGAAACTTTAGAGTGTTTTCTATCCAATACTAATAATAATATGCATATATTAGCATCTGGGACAGAGTAGGAGGCAGTTCACTCTGGGCACACTATTCATCCAAAAGTGAAAATGCTGCCCCCTATCCCAAAAGGTTCATTAATGTTGATGATATGGTTGTGACCGGCAAGGAGCGCATGCGTGAGCTCTTTAATTACCACATCATTAAGTCAGGATTCCTATTTGACTCAAACATGCCTCCTTGCCCGTCCCAGCCCTTCTAATTTTACCCTCCCCGATGCTCCTCCATCTTCTTAACCTGCCCCACTACAAAGTTTCTCAATGCAAACGGTCACTGAGTCTGAGATGCTAAAGGAGCTCATTAATTAGATCCTTTCTTCTTTAAGGTTTCAGCCTCATCGCTAAGCTTTTCTCTCCTCTCTTGGGAGGGGCCCATGGCGTGGAAGGCATCCACTTTGCATCTGTCAGAGTCTATCTAAAAGATAGCGAAGGAGTTAGGCGCAGGACACAGATAAGAGTAACAATCACTGGTTTACTCAATCCAAAACGTAACAAAATCCCGTTCGAAACTAGGACAAAACAGGACTCAAAATACAACACACCGGAATACACGAAAGACAATCACACACAAAACAGAAAGGGAAACCAGAGTTGAATCAGAAACATAATTATGAGATGGGAACCAGGTGTGTAAACAGACAAATAAAAGGAAAAATGAAACATGGATCGGTGGCGGCTAGAAAGCCGGTGATGTCGACCGCCGAACGCCGCCCGAACAAGGAGAGGGAACAACTTCGGTGGAAGTTGTGACAGCATCCTTTATTTAAAGGGGGAGGTCAAGCTTATCCTAACTGTTATAGGCCAATTTCTGTTTTGCCATGTTTGTCAAAAGTGTTGAAAAAACTTGGCAATAATCAACCAACTGGCTTTCTTGATGTCTGGTTTCCCCTCGGGTTATGGATGTGTCACTGCAACCTTAAAGCTAATACATTATGTCATCATTGCCTTTGATTCTGTTGTGCTGCTATTTTTATCGACTTGGCCAAAGCTTTTCATACGGTAGACCATTCCATTCTAGTGGGTTGGCTAATGAGTATTAGTGTCTCTGATGGGTCTTTGGCCTGGTTTGCTATCTACCTCTCTCAAAGAGTTCAGTGAGAACATCTGCGGTCTCAGCCACTGCTTGTCACAAAGGGAGTACCCCAAGGCTCGATCCCAGGCCCCACGCTCTTCTCAATTTACATAAACGACATAGTTATCTCATCCATTTATATGCAGATGATAGTCATACTCAGCTAGCCCCTCTCCAGATTTTGTGTTGGATGCTCTACAACAAAGTTTTCTTAGTGTCCAACAAGCAAACTACCAAACAGGAGATCCCAGCAGACAGAGTGGGAGGGGTGTCACATTCTGTTAAAGGTCCCCAAAGGACACACATCCATGATGCTTATTTATAAAAACCTCTTTGGCCTCACTCCCCCTATCTGAGATATCTACTGCAGCCCTCATCCTCCACATACAACACCCTTTCTTCCAGTCATATTCTGTTAAAGGTCCCCAAACCACACATATCCCTGGGTCGCTCGTCTTTTCAGTTTGTTGGAGCTACTGGAACGAGCTGCAACAAACACTCAAACTGGACAGTTTTATCTCCATCTCTACATTCCCACTGATACTGACACTCATACTGACCGTTGTGGCTGTTTTGCATGTAGTATTGTTGTCTCTACCTTCTTGCCCTTTGTGCTGTTGTATGTGCCCAGTAATGTTTCTACCACGTTTGTGCTGCTACCATGTTGTGCTACTGCAATGTTGTGTTGCTACAATGTTGTTGTCATGCTGTGTTGCTGCCATGTGTGTTGCTACAATTTTGTGTTGTGTTGTTTTCTTAGGTCCCTCTTTATGTAGTGTTATGCTGTCTCACTTTATATAGTGTTGTGGTGTCTCTCTTTATGTGGTGTTGTGGTGTCTCTTGTTGTAATGTCTTAATTTGGGTCCGGTTCATGACAGGGTCCTTTCAATGTTGGTTAATGGAAGGGTCTTGTCAGACTTGGTTAACTTCTTGGTCTGAAAGAGTTTGCTATCCGATTATAGCCATATTCTTCATTCTTACATTGACTCCACTCCTAAATTCTGACCTCTAACCTCTAGGTTCAGAAGTGGTTGTTTAAGAAGACAGTGCGTGAGCTGCACTACAGTGGTGGTGATGCTGCGTTTCTAGACGAGGCGGTGAAGTATCTGGCAATCAACATCTATGACAAGAACAAGCGAGAACATGCCGGCCGCGTCGCTATCATCCTCACCGCCAGCGCCAATCCCCGGCCTCTCCGCGCCACCGTCAAGCTGCTTCGGAAGAAAGACATTACCACCCTGACGCTGGCGCTGGGTCCGGAGGCTAGCTGGACACAGGTTAATGACATTACGAAGGCCAAGCCTGATAACAGGGCTTACCAGCTGAACAGCGTGTCTGAGCTTCCGGACAACTTTATGGAGGTCACTGACTACCTCTGTACCCTGGGGCTGGAACCGGAGACCCCCAAGTCCCCGCCCGCCAAGCCTGGCATGGCTAAACTTAGCCTTGGTACCACCACCACCACACAGCCTCCCCTGCTAGAGACCATCCCCACCCTGACCTCCACCCTGTCCCAACACCTCCCCAACCCCATACAGCCTACTGGCATGGCCCCCACAACTATTTCTCCCTCTCCTTCCTCTCTCTCCTCCTCTTCCTTCCTCTCTTCCTCTAAATACGTGACATTTATCCTGGAAGGTTCTGACTCGGTTGGGGAGGCGGGATTTAACGCCTCTCTCCTCTTTCTGGAGGAAGTGATATCACAGCTGGCACAGGAAGGGGAGGAGTCCATGCGTGTTACAGTCATACAATACTCGGAAACTGTCACCGTGGAGATAACGCGCTGGGAAATACAGTGGCAGAGTACCAAGTTGCTAAGGAGACTGCGGGAGATCCGCTGGAGGGGTGGGGACAAGACCAACACGGGTGCAGCAATTGGCCAGACCTACCAGGAAGTGACTACTGATAGGCCCTCCTCCACCCCTACCTCCCCCCAGCTAGTCTTCCTGGTGACAGAGAACCCCCCCACCGACGTGATCATGCGTCCCCCCTCCTCCCACACACACACCCGGGTGTATCCCATCGGGGTAGGCCCGAAGGTTAGAGAGGTGGACCTGATGCCTCTCAGCTCCCCACAGCGCCCCCTCATGGTGGAGGACTATACCAGCCTTACCTCTCTGGTTACCACTGTGGTTAATATCACCAGAAACTCCCTCTCTCCTCGCTCCCCCACCCTGCCTCCCCCACGACTCACCCCCACACTGGCCCCCAGAGCCACCCTGCCTCCCTCAGGTAAAACACACACACACATACACACACACACAGAAACACACACATATACACCGACTTTGTTGAGATGGTGCTGCAGTGGATTAAATAACATAACATTGTAAATGCTTACTTACAAGCTCCTAACAAATAATTAAAGAGCAGCAGTAAATGTATATAGCGAGGCTATATACAGGGGGTACCTGTACAGAGTTAATGTGTGCGGGCACCGGTTAGTCGAGGTGATTTAACGTAATATGTAAATGTAGGTAGAGTTAGCTGCGGTCTTACGGGCTCCTGACCAATTCTGCTATTTTGTGTGTTTTCTTACACTGAGCTTAACTTTAATTTTATATAATATTTCCACCATTATTTCTTATGACCAAAAAGAGTTTCTGAACATCAGAAAAGCAATCACTAACCTTGATTTGGATGATGAATTCTACTTCAATGAGTCGGCAGCTCTACCTCTAGACAGGCCCTGATCCCTCTAAATAAGAAGTGGCGGCCAAAGAGCAAAGCGAGGTGGCAACATGACTAGACTCCATTGGAAAGCATCTAGACCACTATTGTCCTCTGTTCTATTGACGTACAGTCACTAGAAAACAAACTGGAGGAGCTTCGTTCCAGACTATCCTATCAACCTGAACAACTCTAAGATTCTAGATTTCTCGGATTCGTGGCCGAACATGGATAAAATACACCCCATTGGCTTTTGCATGTAACCAACTCTATTTACCAAGAGAGTTTTCATCTATATTTTTCATAGCTGTCTATTTATGCTAAACTACACGTCTACAAGGTGTACACATCTCAAAAGAGCTGAAATAGTCAAACCACACTACATGGACACTGTGGGGAAGAAGGCACGACAGTGACTATTCAACCTGAGGCTGAAGAAATTAGGCCTTTCCCCGTGGGCCCTCACAATGTTCTACAGAAGCACCATTGAGAACATCACTGCCTGGTATAGTAACTCCAATTCCACTGACCTCAAGTCTCTACAGAGGGTGGTACACTCAGCCAAACGCACCATTGGGTGTTCACTGCTTGCCCTCCAGGACACCTACAACTCCAGGTGTCGCAGGAAAGACAATAAGGTCTTCAGGGACGTCAGTCATCTGAGCCATGACCTGTTCTCCCCACTTCCATCAGTCAGACATGGGCAGTATAGGAGCATCATGGCAAAAACTGGAAGATTGGCAAATAGTTTCTACACCCCCAGACCATAAGGCTGTTGAATAGCCACCACTTGTCAGCTACCTGCTCTCTAACTCGAACGCTTACAATAAATCCTACTATGCCCTCAGACAAACCATCAAACAGGAAAAGCGTAAATACAGGACTAGTATTGAATCCTACTACACCGATGCTCATCAGATCTGGCAGGACTTGCAAACTATTACGGACTATAAAGGGAATCCCAGCCATGAGCTGCCCAGTGACACGAGCCTACCAGACGAGTTAAACTGCTTCTATGTACGCTTCGAAAACTGAAGCACACATGAGAGCACCAGCTGTTCTGGACGACGGTGTGATCAAGCTCGCCGTAGCCTATGTGAGTAAGCCCTTTAAACAGGTCAACATTCACAAGGCCACAGGGCTAGGCGGATTCCCAGGGCGTATTCTCCAAGCATGCGCTGACCAACTGGTAAGTGTCTTCTCTGAAATGTTCAACCTGGCCAAGATTTTAATATCTACATGTTTCACCATGGTTCCTGTGCCCAATAACACCAAGGTAACCTTCCTAAATGACTACCAACCCGTAGCACTCACGTCTGTAGCCATGAAGTGCTTTGAAAGGTTGGTCATGGTTCACATCAACACCATCATCCCAGAAACCATAGAGCCACTCAATTTGCATACTGCACCAACAGATCCACAGATTACGCAATCTCTATTGCACTCAACACTGCCCTGTCTCACCTGCACAAAAGGAACACCTACTTGAGAATGCTACAGATCAGAGTTAAACAACATAATGCCCTCAAAGCTGATCACTATGCTAAGGACCCTGGGACAAAACACCTCCCTCTGCAACTGGCTTCAGGATTTCATGATGGGCCACACCCAGGTGGTGAGGGTAGACAACAACCCATCCTCAACACTGATCCTCAAAATTATGGCTCCTCAGGGGTGTGTGCTTAGTCCCTTCCTGTATTCTTGTTCACCCATGACTGCGTGTCCAAGCACAACTCCAACACCATCATGAAGTTTGCAGACAGCACAACGGTGGTAGGCCTGATCACCGACAACGATGAGACAGCCTATAGGGAGGAGATCAGAGACCTGGCAGTGTGGTTCCAGGACAACAACATCTCCCTCAACTTGATCAAGACAAAGCAGATGATCGTGGACTACAGGAAAAGGAGGGCCGAACACGCCCCCATTCTCATCGATGGGGCTGTAGTGGAGCAGATTGAGAGCTTTAAGTTCCTTGGTGTCCACATCACCAGCAAACTATCATGGTTCAAACACACCAAGACAGTCGTGAAGAGGGCACGACAATGTGTGTTCCCCCTCAGGAGACTGAAAAGATTTGGCATGGGTCCTCAGATTCTCAAAAAGTTAAACAGCTGCACCATTGAGGCACCCTAACTGGTTGAATCACCACCTGGAATGACAACTGCAAGACGGTATTAAGACTGCTGAACAGCTAATCAAATGGCAGACTAGACTATTTGCATTGACCCCCCCTTTTTTTACACTGCTGCTACTCGCTGTTTATTATCTATACGTAGTCACTTTAACCCTACCTACATGTACATTACATATTACCTAAATTACCTCACTTTCTAGAGAGTTTTCCCTAGCCACCGTGCTTCTACACCTGCATTACTTGCTGTTTGGGGTTTTAGGCTGGGTTTCTGTACAGCACTTTGAGATATCAGCTGATGTACGAAGGGCTATAGAAATACATTTGATTTGACTAACCTGTACCGCTGCACATTGACACATTTTTCTTAACATTTATCTTTCTTAAAACTGCTTTGTTGGTTAAGGGATTGTACATAAGAATGTCACGGTAAATTGTATTAGGCGCATGTGACAAATAAAATTAGATTTGATACACCCACACACCACACCCACATTTGTGAATATAGATGAGGGTGAATTCCCCTACTACTCTGTGATTGGTTGATATCCTGCGACCTCTGACCCAGTGCCATGCAGGAAGCCGATGGATGTCCTGTTCCTTCTGAGAGGCGGGAATAGGGCGGGGCCAGAGACTGACGGGCAGCCAGAGGGCGGGACAGAATTTGAGGACATGAAGACGTTTGTCAAAGCCTTCATCAACAGTGCGGATATCGGTACGCCTGCTGGCCAATCAGAACACAGTTTTCACTGAACCACCTTACTAGTAAGATCTGTGTTCTGATTGGGTGGTTCTAAAAGTAGATACTTCGCTCCTGTGGTCCTCCGCAAGATCTCACTGAACCACCCAATCACAACACAAATCTCACTGAACCACCCAATCCCAACACAGCTCTTACTGAACCATCCAATCACAACATAGCTCTTACTGAACTACCCAACATTAACATCAAAAAGTAACATAAAGTAAAATAACACATTGCTGAAGGCAGAGAAAGATGGTCTGTAAGAGACTGGAAATATAATTCCCCGGGGGATGTGTTTTCAGGTCGGAACGAAACTCAGGTGGGTGTGGTTACATACGGAGAGACCAATAGTGTGGGCGTGGCCTGGAGGGAGGAGCAGGACAGGACACACCTGCTGACCCTGGTGGACCAGCTGACCAGTCCGACACACACACACACCGCACTGGGTAATACACACACACACCACTGGGTTATACACACACCACTGGGTAATACGCATACCACTGGGTAATACACACGCACACACACACACACACACCACTGGGTAATACGCACACACACACAATCCCTACGTCATCAGAGCGCAACGTATGTTTGTTGTTGTTGAGCACTGTCGAACGCTGAAACCTGAACCAATGACCTCGGTTTAACAGCTGACAGTGTTTTATATACTTTTTATTTTATTTTGGAACCTGAGGCTCTGTTGGGCTAAATGCTGTGAGCACTGCTATCTGTCCTGGGATCCTGCCAGATTCTGTATAGGGGGAGAGATGCGAAAGCCCAGCTAGCCAAGCTGGCTCGACGGTCTCAGATAGAGGCCGCTATTGAATGTTTCCAGCGTTGCAGGAGCTGTGTTTACTTTGCTTTTGTTCCAGGACAATGTGGGCCACGCTGATTTTCAATGTAGCAACTGTTTGCTTGCGGAGGAATACAGGAGCAAAGTAGCTACTTTTAGCAAGCAAGTAACAAACCTACAAAAGCTACTGGGGAACCCATGCCCACCTTTTTATTTTACTTCCACTCCAGTAGCCGGACGCCGCTCTGGTCTGGTGGAAGTTTCACCGTTGTGGTGGCTTTCCACAGCCGACTTCCCGGTGCTAGGCAGGGTTCCATCCCCGAAGGGGTCTCCCCTCTTCCCTGGAGAACGGACCTGTTCTTGACCCAACCAGCCATGGAGTTACGTCACTCGCCGTGGAAGTCTAAGAAGGCGTCCTTTGGCAACAGGGGTCTCCATGAAGATATTGAGCCCGGAACTGACAACGGTTGCATTAAGGAGAAGTGGATCTAAAATTCCATGTATAACACTTGTATCTTTGATCAACGTTTATTATGAGTATTTCTGTAAATTGATGTGGGTGTCTGCAAAACCACTGGATGTTTTTGGAACTACTGAACATAACGCGCCAATGTATACTGAAATATTTTGATATAAATATGAACTTTACCGAACAAAACATACATGTATTGTGTAACATGAAGTCCTATGAGTGTCATCTGATGAAGATTATCAAAGGTTAGTGATTAATGTTATCTCTATTTCAGATTTTTCTGACTCCTCTCTTTGGCTAGAAAAACAACTGTGTATTTCTGTGACTTGGCGGTGACCTAACATAATCATTTGTGGTGCTTTTGCCGTAAAGCCTATTTGAAATCGGACACTGCGGTGGGATTAACAAGACGTGTATCTTTAAAATGGTGTGAAATACTTGTATGTTTGTACATGATCTTAGGGGCAATGGCAAACACAATGTAACTAATTTAACCTCTTACATCTATGGGGGCGCTATTACATTATTGGATGAAAAAACGTGCCCGTTTTAAGCGCAATATTTTGTCACAAAAAGATGCTCGACTATGCATATAATTGACAGCTTTGGAAAGAGAACACTCTGACGTTTCCAAAACTGCAAAGATATTGTCTGTGAGTGCCCCAGAACTGATGCTACAGGCGAAACCAAGATGAAACTTCAAACAGGAAATGAGCAGGATTTTTGAGGCTCTGTTTTTCATTGTCTGTGAATGCGCAAGGAATGAGCCTGCCCGATCTTTCGTTTCACCAAGGTGTCTGCAGCATTGTGACTTATTTGTAGGCATATCATTGGAAGATTGACCATAAGAGACTACATTTGCCAGGTGTCCGCCCGGTGTCCTCCGTCGAAATTGGTGCGTCATCTTCAACTGCACGTCTTTTTCCAAGCGATTCAGAGGAGAAAGTAGACATCTACGAACGATATATCAATGAAGAGATATGTGAAAAACACCTTGAGGATTGATTCTAAACAGCGTTTGACGTGTTTCAGTCGATATTATGGAGTTCATTTGGAAAACAGTTCGCCGTTTTGATGACTGAATTTTCGTTTTTTTTTGGTACCCAAACGTGATGTACAAAATGGAGCGATTTCTCCTACACAAAGAATCTTTCAGGAAAAACTGAACATTTGCTATGTAACTGAGAGTCTCCTCATTGAAAACATCCGAAGTTCTTCAAAGGTAAATGATTTTATTTGAATCCTTTTCTGGTTTTTGTGCAAATGTTTCCCGCTAAATGCTACGCTAAATGCTACGCTAGCTATCAATACTCTTACACAAATGCTTGTTTAGCTATGGTTGAAAAGCATATTTTGAAAATCTGAGATGACAGTGTTGTTAACAAAAGTCTAAGCTTGAGAGCAAATATAATTATTTCATTTCATTTGCGATTTTCATGAATAGTTAACGTTGCGTTATGCTAATGAGCTTGGGGCTATAAGTAGGATCCCGGATCCGGGATTGCTCGACGCAAGAAGTTAATTTATGTACCCTTAATTGCACCGAATACATCTGTTTATCCAACAGCTATTGTAATCAGTAATCATGCGCCTATAAACCAGAGTTACAATGTTAGCACTGAGGCGGAGTGCAATAGTAGGAAGACCACTTTATGCAGCCCACCCTGCACTATCAGCTCCAATGTAAATAACATGAGTAAGTATACCTCTGATAAGCCTCCCAGTAAAGCATTAAAAACAATCAAGCAACCCAGAAAAGTTAAGAAAATAGCCCATGTTAACATATGTAGCCTAAGAAACAAGGTTTTTGAAGTCAATAACTTGCTTGTAACAGATGAAATTCATATTCTGACTATCATAAAAAACAGAAATGCCAAATGGAGGCGGTGTTGCGGTAATATGGCTATAGGGTCATATTCCTCACCTAAAGACCATTCTTGTGGGAAGCTGCTATAGCCCACCAAGTGCTAACAGTCAATATCTGGATTACATGTGTGAAATACTTGATAATGTATGTGATATCAACAGAGAAGTATATTTTCTCTGTGATTTAAATATTGACTGGACATCATCAAGCTGCCCAATCAGGAAAAGCTTCATACTGTAACCAGAACCTGTAACCTGGATCAGGTTGTCGGTCAACCTAACTGGTAGTTACAAACAGCACAGGAATTAAATCATCAACATGTATTGATCACATGGGGCAGCAGGGTAGCCTAGTGGTTAGAGCGTTGGACTAGTAACCGGAAGGTTGCGAGTTCAAACCCCTGAGCTGACAAGGTACAAATCTGTCGTTCTGCCCCTGAACAGGCAGTTAACCCACTGAATTTAGTAACCCCTGAACTGACTTGCCTGGTTAAATAAAGGTAAGTAAGGAACATTTTTTTTTTTTTTAAAACCTTTACTAATGCTGCAGATATTTGCTTTAAAACAGTATCCAAGTTCATAGTATGTAATGATCTGTCAGGACCCAGTTACGAACCTGGGTCTCCGGAGTGAGAAACAGTCACTTAACCAACTGAGCCACGAATAGTCAGCAGAACCCAGAAGATGAGGCAGACACAGCAGTACTTAAGACGGTGTATTTAATAAAGTATAAAGGAGAAGTCCTTCAATACAAAAATTGCAAATCCAAAAGGTGGTAGGAATAGCACAAAAAAGCCTCACAGAGATACTCAAAAACAAAAACAGAATTCCACAAGAGCATCCACCGGAATCGACAAGAATACACAGAACACTAGGGCTGGGTGCTAACATACAAACACAGAGCACAGAACTGAGGGAAACTAAGGGTTTAAATACAATCAGGGGAAACGAGGCACAGGTGCAAATAATAATGGGGAACAAGGGAAAAAACATAAGGTCAAAAAGCACAATGGGGGCATCTAGTGACCAAAACCCGGAACAACCCTGGCCAAATCCTGACAATGATCACAATATAAAAGCCATATCTAGGAAAACCAAAGTTCCAAAGGCTGGGCCTAATATAGTGTATAAGAAGTCATGCAATAAGCTTTATAGGAATTAATATATTGATGATGTAAAGAATATTTGCTGTCTGTCTGATTTCTTAATTTGCAGTAGGTTTGCCAATCAGTTCGTCTGCCTGACTTAATTGCCATACCTTTTGCCTCATCCCTCTCAACCATACAATTTTCAATTCCTCATCAATCCAAAGGAACAAAACACTCACTAAACCATAAACCTCAACTATATCTTCTAATAAAAAAATTGGATATTGAGCAAGTTGAGATGACTAAACTGCTTGGAGTAACCCTAGACTGTAAACTGTCATGGTCAAAACATACTGATGCAGTAGTAGCTAAGATGGGGGGGAAGTCTGTCTATAATAAAGCGATGCTCTGCCTTCTAAACAACACTATCAACACGGCAGGTCTTACAGGCCCTAGTTTTGACTACAGTTCAGTCGTGTGGTCAGGTGCCACAAAGAGGGACTTACAGCGGGAAAATTGCAATTGACTCAGAACAGGGCAGTACGGCTGGCCCTTGGATGTACACAGAGAGCTAATATTAATAATATGCATGTCAATCACTCCTGGCTCAAAGTAGAGGAGAGATTGACTTCATCACTACTTTTAGTTATGAAAGATATTGTCATGTTGAATGCACAGAGCTGTCTGTCTACCCCACAAGACATGCCACAAGAGGTCTCTTCACAGTCCAAAAGTCCAGAACGGACTATGGGAGGCACACAGTACTACATAGAGCCATGACTACATGGAACTCTATTTCACATCAAGTAACTGACGCAAGCTATAAAATTTGATAAAAAAACGGATTAAAAAAACACCTTATGGAACAGTGGGGACTGTAAAGCAACACAAACATTGGCACAGACACATGCATACACACACACGCGCACACACACACACACACACACACACACACACACACACACACACACACACACACACACACACACACACACACACACACACACACACACACACACACACTAGCATACGCACTACACTTACACATGGATTTAGTACTGTAGATATATATGCACCTTGGCTTACTCCACATTTTGTTGTGTTACAGCCTGAATTCAAAATGGATAAACAACACAAATGGTCCTTTTGTTCGATTAATTCCGTCAATATATATCCAAAATGTCAGTACACAGTACCCCATAATGACAAAGTTATATATTTTTTTAAATACATCTTTGCAAATGTATTGAAAATAAAATACAGAAATATATAAATTACATATTTATTCACACCCCTGAGTCAAAACATGTTAGAATCATACTGCATTAGCATCGAATAGCCCCTGCGATATGCAACTTTTCAGGGAAGTTAGGAACCAATATGCACAGTCAGTTAGGAAAGGCTAACTTTTTCAAACAGAAATTTGCATCCTGTAGCACAAACTCCAAAAAGTTCTGGGACACTGTAAAGTACATGGAGAATAAGAGCACGTCCTCCCAGCTGCCCACTGCACTGAGGATAGGAAACATTGTCACCACCGGTAAATCCGCGATAATTGAGAATTTTTCTACGGCTGGCCATGCTTTCCACCTGGCTACCCTTACCCCGGTCAAACGCCCTGCACCCCTCACTGCAACTTGCCTAAGCCTCCCCCATTTCTCCTTCACCCAAATCCAGATAGCTGATTTTTCGAAAGAACTGCAAACTCTGGACCCATACAAATCAGCTGGGCAAGACAATCTGGACCCTCTCTTCCTAATTACCCGCAGATATTGTTGCAACACCTATTACTAGCTTGTTCAACCTCTCTTTTGTATCGTCTAAGATCCCCAAAGATTGGAAATCTGCCACGGTCATCCCCCTTCAAAGGGGGAGACACTCTTGACCCAAACTGCTAAAGACCTATATCTATCGTACCCTGTCTTTCTAAGATCTTCGAAAGCCAAGTTAACAAACAGATCACCGGCCATTTCGAATCCCACCGTACCTTCTCCGCTATGCAATCTGGTTTCCGAGCTGGTCATGGGTGCACCTCAGCCACGCTCAAGGTCCTAAACGATATCATAACCAACATCGATAAGAGACAACCCTGTGCAGCTGTATTCATCGACCTGGCCAAGGCTTTTGACTCTGTCAATCACCACATTCTTATTGGCAGACTCAACAGCCTTGGTTCCTCAAATGACTGCCTCGCCTGGTTCACCAACTACTTCTTTGACAGAGTTCAATGTGTCAAATCGGAGGGCCTGTTGTCCGGACGTCTGGCAGTCTCTATGGGGGTGCCACAGGGTTTTTCGGGCCAACTCTTTTCTCTGTATACATCAATGATTTCGCTCTTGCTGCTGGTGCTTCTCTGATCCACCTCTACGCAGACAACACCATTCTTTATACTTCTGTCTTCAATGCTATACAACTCTCCTTCCGTGGCCTACAACTGCTCTTAAATGCAAGCAAAACTAAATGCATGCTCTTCAAACGATTGATACCCACACCTACCCACCCTTCCAGCATCACAACTCTGGACGGTTCTTAGAATATGTGGACAACTACAAATACCTAGGTGTCTGGTTAGACTTTAAACTCTCCTTCCAGACTCACATTAAGCATCTCCAATCAAAAATTCAATCTAGAATCGGCTTCATATTTCGCAACAAAGCATCCTTCACTCATGCTACCAAACATACCCTCGTAAAACTGACTATCCTACCGATCCTTGACTTTGGCAATGTCATTTATAAAATAGCCTCCAACACTCTCCTCAGCAAATTGTATGCAGTCTATAACAGTGCCATCCGTTTTGTCACCAAGCCCCATACACTACCCACCACTGCCACCTGTATGCTCTCATTGGCTGGCCCTCGCTTCATATCTGTCGCCAAACCCACTGGCTCCACGTTATCTATAAGTCATTTCTATGTAAAGCCCCGCCTTATCTCAGCTCACTGGTCACCATAGCAGCACCCACCCGCAGCACGTGCTCCAGCAGGTATATTTCACTGGTCACCCCCAAAGCCAATTCTTCCTTTGGTCGCCTTTCCTTTCAGTTCTCTGCTGCCAATGACTGGAACGAACTGCGAAAATCACTGAAGCTGGAGACTCATATCTCCCTCGCTAGCTTTAAGCACCAGTTTTCAGAGCAGCTCACAGATCACTGCACCTGTACATAGCCAATCTGTAAATAGCCCATCCAACTACCTCATCCCCATATTGTTTTTTTTTTTGCTCCTTTGCACCCCAGTACCGCTACTTGCACACTCATCTTCTGCACATCTATCACCCCAGTGTTTAATTTGCCATACTGTAATAATTTCACCACTATGGCCTATTTATTGTCTCACCCCCTTTATCCTACCCCATTTGCATACACTGTACATAGACTTTCTCTATTGTATTATTGACTGTATGTTTGTTTATTCCATATGTAACTCTGTGTTGATGTTTGTGTCACACTGCTTTGCTTTATCTTGGCCAGGCCGCAGTTGTAAATGAGAACTTGTTCTCAACTAGCCTACCTGGTTAAATAAAGGTTAAATAAAAAATATAAAAAATAAAAGAATCACATTTGGCATCAATTACAGCTATAAGTCTTTCTGGATAAGTCTCGAAGAACTTTGCACGCCTGGATTGTACAATATTTGTTCATTGTTCCTTTCTAAATTCTTCACCTGCTGTCAACTTGGTTGTTGATCATTGGTAGACAACCATTTTAAAGTCTTGCCATAGATTTTTAAGAAGATTTAAGTCAAAATTGTAAATCAGCCACTCAGGATCATTCACTGTCTTCTTGGTACCACTGCGACCACCACTGCAACATGTATGCTCTCGTTGGCTGGCCCTCACTACATATTCGTTGCCAAACCAACTGGCTCCAGGTTATCTAGAAGTCTTTGCTAGGGAAAGCCCCACCTTATCTCAGCTCACTGGTCACCATTGCAACACTGTAGCACACGCTCCAGCAGGTTTATTTCACAGGTCATCCCCAAAGCCAACACTTCCTTTGGCCGCCTTTCCTTCCAGTTCTCTGCTGCAAATTACTGGAACGAGTTGCAAAAATCAGTGAGGCTGGAGTCTTTTGTCTCCCTTTCCAACTTTAAGCATCAGCTATAAGAGCAGCTTACCGATCACTGTACCTGTGGCAAAAATGAGGGGACACAAACAGGTATAGGCCAATCAAAAAGGTTTTCTATTGTAAACCAAAACTATTAACTTTAAACAAAGAAAAATGAATGAGGTGTGAAAGTATCATAATGTAGGGTGTATGTAAAGTGCAGGGATGCGTGAATCTGTGTGTGTGTGAATATGACTGAGTGAAAAATACGTAAAACTACAAAGGAACAAACAAAACAGGATAATACCTGGAGGAGCGGAGAGAGAGAGACAAGATTGTTTAGTGAAGCAGTTTAAATGCCCTGAGCCCAGGTGGCTCCAATCACTAACGACCCTCCTCTGCCTACAGGAGGAACCGCCCCTGCAATGCAGAGGAGGGGCCATGACACTGTACAAAGCCAATCTGTAAATAGCACACCCAACTACCTCATCCCCATATTGTTACTTATCCTCTTGCTCTTTTGCACCCCAGTATCTCTACTTGCACATCATCATCTGCACATCTATCACTCCAGTGTTAATGCTAAATTGTAATTATTTCGCCATCATGGCCTATTTATTGCCTTACCTCCCTACTCTTCTACATTTGCACACACTGCACTTAGATTTTTTCTATTGTGTTATTGTCTGTACGTTTTTTTATATGTCACTCTGTGTTGTTGTTTCAGTCGCACTGATTTGCTTTATCTTGGCCAGGTCGCAGTTGTAAATGAGAACTTGTTCTCAACTATCTGGTTAAATAAAGGTGAAATAAAATAAAAAATAAAATAATGCCAGCCTGCTAATACAGCTAAACAGATCCAACTGAAAATCCCTTGGAGGGGAAACCCTGTGGAGCTGCCACTGAACATGTGGACTATCTAACTGAAAATCCCTTAGAGGGGGAAACCCTGTGGAGCTGCCACTGAACATGTGGATTATCTAACTGAAAATCCCTTGGAGGGGAAACCCTGTGGAGCTACCACTGAACATGTGGACTATCTAACTGAAAATCCCTTGGAGGGGGAAACCCTGTGGAGCTGCCACTGAACATGTGGACTATCTAACTGAAAATCCCTTAGAGGTGGAAACCCTGTGGAGCTGCCACTGAACATGTGGACTATCTAACTGAAAATCCATATTGGCGTACAAAATCCAAAATCCAGGAGCCATATAACAAACTAGTAGCCTAGTAAATAGATAGGCTATATGTATTTCATGTTTTGCAATCCCATAGGCAGCACGGTTAGAGCCATTTCACTGTAAGGTAATAAACTTTGATTTGATTTTTAATATACGGTCGAATTTAATGGATGAGCAGTTGATATTTTACATTGAAGTAGTGCATTCGGAAAGTATTCAGACCCCTTGACTTTTTACACATTGTGTTACGTTGCGGCCTAATTCTGAAATGGATTAAATGTTTTTTTCCCTCATCAATCTACACACAATACCTTATAATGACAAAACTAAAACAGGTTTACCATTTTTGCAAATGCAAAAATAAAAAAAACGGAGATATCACATTTACATAAGTATTCATACACTTTATTCAGTGCTTTGTTGAAGCAACGTAGGCAGCAATTACAGCCTCAAGTCTTCTTGGGTATTATGCTACAAGCACACTTGGGATTTTCTCACATTCTTCTCTGCAGATCCTTTCAAGCTCTGTCAGGTTGGAAGGGGAGTGTTTTCAGGTCTCTCCAGAGATGTTCGATCGGGTTCAAGTCCAGGCTCTGGCTGGGCCACACAAGGACATTCAGAGACTTGTCCCGAAGCCACTCCTGTGTTGTCTTGGCTGTGTGCTTACGGTTGTTGTCCTGTTGGAAGGTGAACCTTCACCCCAGTCTGAGGTCCTGAGCACTCTGGAGCAGGTTTTCATCAAAGACCTCTCTGTACTTTGCTCTGTTTGTCCTTCCTTCGATAATGACTAGTCTCCCAGTCCCTGCCTCTGAAAAACATCTCCACAGCATGATGTTGCCATCACCATGCTTCACCGTTGAGATGGTACCAGGTTTCCTCCAGCTGGGACGTTTGGCATTCAGGCCAAATACTTAAATCTTGGTTTCACCAAACCAGAGAATCTTGTTTCTCATGGTCTGAGAGTCCAAGCGACTGTCATGTGCCTTTTACTGAGGAGTGGCTTCCATCTGACCACTTTACCATAAAGGCCAGATTGGTGGAGTGCAGAGATGGTTGTCTTTCTGGAAGACGGGCAGTCCATTATATTGCGATTGGGAGAAAAGTCAATTCAAAACATTGTTGAATTCACAAGTTCTGCTGACAGGTCCAGGACAATTTGACATAGTTTTCTCTTTCTGAAACTGATAGTCCTGTCCCAGAGACAGCATAAATGACTGCTAAAGATTAAAACAATCTGCCAACACAGTAAATAGACCATGCCAGGTAACACACACTGTGCTGGGTAACACACACACGCACCGTACAGGATAACATACACACATCACACTGGGTAACGCACACACATCGCGCTGGGAAACGCACACACATCGCGCTGGGAAACGCACACACATCGCGCTGGGTAACGCACAAACATCGCGCTGGGAAACGCACACACATCGCGCTGGGAAACGCACACACATCGCGCTGGGAAACGCACACACATCGCGCTGGGTAACGCACAAACATCGCGCTGGGAAACGCACACACATCGCGCTGGGAAACGCACACACATCGCGCTGGGAAACGCACACACATCGCGCTGGGAAACGCACACACATCGCGCTGGGTAACGCACAAACATCGCGCTGGGAAACGCACACACATCGCGCTGGGAAACGCACACACATCGCGCTGGGAAACGCACACACATCGCGCTGGGAAACGCACACACATCGCGCTGGGAAACGCACACACATCGCGCTGGGTAACGCACACACATCGCGCTGGGTAACATACACACATCACACTGGGTAACGCACACACATTGCGCTGGGTAACACACACACATCGCGCTGGGTAACACACACACATCGCGCTGGGTAACACACACACATCGCACTGGGTAACGCACACACATTGCACTGGGTAACACACACACCGTATCATCTGATGGTCTCTCTTTCTCTGTGATCAGGTGCTGCGTTGCGATTTGCTGTCCAAACATCCATCTCTCCGTCTAGTGGGGGCAGAGTGGGTGTGGCCAAGGTGGTGGTTATGCTGGTGATTGACAGGTCGACTGACCAACTACAGGAGGCAACTAACGAGGCGCTGACCGCAGGTTAGTGATGACATCAGAAGGAGGACCACAGGTTAGAGGTGACATGAGGAGGGCAGGAGGTTAGTGGTGACATCCTAAGGAGGGCAGGAGTTTAGTGGTGACATCATAACAAGGACAGGTTAGTGGTGAAATCACAAGGAGGGCAGGAGGTTAGTGGTGACATCATAACAAGGACAGGTTAGTGGTGAAATCACAAGGAGGGCAGGAGGTTAGTGGTGACATCATAACAAGGACAGGTTAGTGGTGAAATCACAAGGAGGGCAGGAGGTTAGTGGTGACATCATAAGGAGGGCAGGATGTTAGTGGTGAAATTACAAGGAGGGCAGGAGGTTAGTGGTGACATCATAACAAGGACAGGTTAGTGGTGAAATCACAAGGAGGGCAGGAGGTTAGTGGTGACATCATAAGGAGGGCAGGATGTTAGTGGTGAAATCACAAGGAGGGCAGGAGGTTAGTGGTGACATCATAACAAGGACAGATTAGTGGTGAAATCACAAGGAGAGTAGGATGTTAGTGGTGACATCATAAGGAGGGCAGGAGGTTAGTGGGGAAATCACAAGGAGGGCAGGAGGTTAGTGGTGACATCATAACAAGGACAGGTTAGTGGTGAAATCACAAGGAGGGCAGGAGGTTAGTGGTGACATCATAAGGAGGGCAGGATGTTAGTGGTGACATCATAACGAGGACCACAGGTTAGTGGTAGCATCATAAGGATGGCAGCAGGGTCGTGGTGACATCATAACGAAGACCACAGTTTAGAGGTGATATCATAACGTGGAACACAGGTTAGTGGTAACATCATCAGGAGGGCAAGAAGTTAGTGGTGACATCATAAGGAGGACCACAGGTTAGTGGTGACATCATAAGCAGGGAAGCATGTTAGTAGTGACATCATAAGGAGGGCAGCATGTTAGTAGTGACATCATAAGGAGGGCAGCATATTAGTACTGACATCATAAGGATGTGATTTGCGATTTGCTGTCCAAACATCCATCTCTCCGTCTAGTGGGGGCAGAGTGGGTGACGACATAAGGATGGCAGCAGGTCAGTGGTGACATCATAAGGAGGACCACAGGTTAGTGGTGACATCATAACGATGATAGCAGGTTAATGGTGACATCATAGCGAGAACTGCAGGTTAGTTTTGACATCATAACGAGGACTTCAGGTTAGCAATGACATCATAACAACCACCACAGTTTAGTGATGGACATCATAACTCTGCCAACAGGCGTGTCAGTTTTCCCCATCGGCATCGGGCCCGGTTACGACAGAGCTGAACTGAGCCTGCTTGGTTCCCATGGCGACCAGGACAACACACTCCACCTTAACAGCATGGAGGAGCTGATGATGCTGTTAACACTGGACAAGAGCTACACAGACAAACTCTGTAGAGGTATAGTACTGGACCAGAGCTACCTGGAGAGATTATGATAATGATGATGATATTGATGAAGATGAAGATGATGACGATTGTGGTGGTGATTATGATGGTGATGATGATGATGGTGGTGATGATGATGATATTGATGAAGATGACATTGATGTTGATGACGGTGGTGATGATGATGCTGGTGATGATGGTGATGCTGATGATATTGATGAAGATGATGATGATGATGGTGATGATGATGATGATAGTGGTACTTGAATTGTTGGTGATAATGGTGATGATGGTGTTGATGATGGTGGTGATGGGGATGGTGGTGGTGATGATGATGTTGATGATGATGGTAGTGATGATGATGGTGATGATGGTGTTGATTGTGATGATGATGATGATGGTGATGGTAATGATGATGATTTTGGTGATGAAAGTGATGATGGTGGTGATGATGGTGATGATGGTGATGGGGATGGTGGTGGTGGTGATGATGATGATGATGATGATGATGGTGGTGATGATGATGATGGTGATGATGATGGTGGTGATGGTGTTGATTGTGATGATGATGATGATGGTGGTGATGGTGATGGTGATGGTAATGATGATGATTTTGGTGATGATGATGATGATGGTAATGATGATGATTTTGGTGATGATGATGATGGTAATGATGATGATTTTGGTGATGATGAAAGTGATGATTATGAAGCACGTGATGATGTGTATTTTTCCTCAGCTGGTCCTCCTGGAGTGTGTGTCGATGATGATGGGAACGAGAGGAAGGTCAGTGTGTGTTGACTTGCTGATGTGACAACCATCATTTAACTACTGAACTACTGAATTAAATTAACTGCCCAGTGTTTCCATATTTGTATGAAGTATGATCTATAATTACTTTCAATATGAGTAAAATAGGTTTCCTTCCAAAAAAATGTAATTAAGCATGGTGAAAAGCAGCATTTCTGTGTTCAAATCAAATTGTATTGGTCGCATACACATGTTGGAATGGTGTGTGTGCGTAGCGTACCTCAAATATATTATTTGAATAAGAGAATACGAACTTTTAAAAGTGCGATTTTCATTGGACAATTACTTTAACTATTGTTTTCCTTGACCAGTCTGAATATTCAGCACTAACTTTGTGTTTAGCCTGGTGAGTCGTGGCTGCTTCCTGACAGATGTCATTCGGTGCTGTGCCACCCAAGCGGAGCCGTGACTGTTCAGAGCCACAAGGTGAACTGTGATCGTCTGGAGCCGCCAGCCTAATATATTATAGTATATTACATTATACCATATTATAATGTATTTTAGTATATTCAAGCATGTTATGTTATATTATAGTATATTACATTATAGTATATGAAAGTCTATTGTATTTCATTATATTACATTATAGTATAATAAAGTATATTATATTATAGTATTAAGTACTGTATATTATAGTATATTACAGTATAGTTTATTAAAGTAAATTATTTTCTATTATATTTTAGTATATTACTGTACATTATAGTATATTAAAGTCTATTGTATTTCATTATATTACATTATAGTACAATAAAGTATATTATAGTATTAAAGTACTGTATATTATAGTATATTACAGTATAGTTTATTAAAGTATATTATTTTCTATTATATTTTAGTATATTACTGTACATTATAGTATATTAAAGTCTATTGTATTTTATTATATTACATTATGGTATATTAAAATACTGTATATTATAGTATATTACATTATAGTATATTAAAGTACCCTATTTGATGTTATATTATAGTATATTAAGAGTATATTATGTTATATTCGATTATCCAGGTGAACTGTGATCGACTGGAGCCCCCAGCCTGCAGTAACCACATGAGTCCTCTCAGAGTTCAGGATAACTGTGGCTGCCACTGGGACTGCCCTTGTTAGTACAAACACTAAGTACACACACATTAAGCACACTCACACAAACACACACTCACACACATTATAGCACACTCACACACACATTAAGCACACTCACAATAAACATACACACACATATTAGATGCACTCACCCACACGCATCTGTAACACACCCCCTCCCTCCCTCCCTCCAGGTGTCTGTATGGGTAGCTCCACCAACCACGTGGTGAGGTTTGATGGCGTGGCTCTAAGGCTGGAAGGGGAGGGGCTATGTTCCTACACCCTGCTGACGGTTGCCGGGGACACGGGAGGTTCAGAGGTCACGCTGCACAGCGGAACCTGCCCAGGGTCATCCAATCAGAACGAAGTCTGCATGAAGGTCATGGAATTTACGCATGGGCAAAGTACTGTACTACTGAAAGACGACATGACGGTAGGACCTAGGGGGTGTACTGACTGTGTGAACTATGACTGGGGGTGTACTCTGAGTGTGTGTACTGACTGTGTGTACTATGAGTGTGTGTACTCTGAGTATGTGTTCTCTGAGAATGTGCACTGAGTGTGTGTACTGAGTGTGTGTACTAAGACTGTGTGTACTATGAGTATGTGTTCTGAGTGTGTGTACTATGAGTATGTGTACTGAGTTTGTGTACTATGAGTATGTGTACTGAGTGTGTGTACTATGAGTATGTGTACTGAGTGTTTGTACTATGAGTATGTGTACTGAGTGTGTGTACTAAGAGTGTTTGTACTATGAGTATGTGTACTGAGTGTGTGTACTATTAGTATGTGTACAATGAGTGTGTGTGCTATGAGAATGTGTACTTTGAGTGTGTGTACTATGTGTGTGTGTACTATGAGAGTGTGTACTCTGAGTGTGTGTACTATGAGTGTGTGTGTACTATTACTGTGTGTGTACTATGAGTGTGTGTGCTATGAGTGTGTGTACTCTGAGTGTGTGTACTATGAGTGTGTTAGTTCCATTACTGTGTGTGTACTCTGAGTGTGTATACTATGAGTGTGTGTACTATGAGTGTGTGTGTACTATGAGTGTGTGTGTACTATGAGTGTGTGTGTACTATGAGTGTGTGTGTACTATTACTGTGTGTGTCCTATGAGTGTGTGTACTCTGAGTGTGTGCACTATAAGTGTGTATACTATGAGTGTGTGTACTATTACTGTGTGTGTACTCTGAGTGTGTGTATTCTGAGTGTGTGTATACTATGAGTGTGTGTACTATGTGTTTGTGTACTGTGTGTGTGTGTCTAGGTGACAGTAGATGGAGCCCCTGTCTCCCTCCCATTCCGCTCCAGTCTGGTGGAGGTGATGCGCTATGGAGGAGTGATGTTTCAACTGAGATCCGTGGAACACGGCTACATCCTGGCATTTACCCCTCAGAAAAACGAGTTCACCATCACACTCACCTCCTCCACTATCAACCACACCTCTGGAGTCTGTGGTACACACTCACAGATAAACACATAGTAAACACGCACACACACATTAATGAAGTCATTGTGTGTGTGTGTGTGTGTGTGTGTGTGTGTGTGTGTGTGTGTGTGTGTGTGTGTGTGCGTGTGCGTGCGCGTGCGTGTGCGTGCGTGTGTGTGTTTATGACAAATTTATGACATTTTTTTTCGTGTCAATTCGCCAATTGGCAGCCCGTCCCTTATGGGATTAATTGACACATAAACATACAATTCACTATGGTAATTAAATAATATTATTCTCTGTGTGTGTCAGGGTGGTGTGGCGAGGAGAGGGTGAATTATCTCTCTCTGAGGAATGGCAGTTCGACTTCTGATTCAGCTCTTCTCGTCTCTGATTGGATGGTATCGAGCGGCGACGGTGTGTGTGTCCCGCGGCATGCCCCAGTGTGCGTGTACGGAGCGTCGAGGGCGTGTGAGGTGCTGCACTCCGAGGTGTTCTCCTCCTGTCACACACATGTTCCCATCATGCCTTTCATTTTGCGCTGCCAAAAGGAAGCATGTCAGGAGACAGACGTCTGTGATGTAATTTCCTCCTATACACATCTCTGCCGACAGAGAGGACTCTGTGTCCACTGGAGAAGCACAAACCTTTGCCGTAAGTCTGTGTCCTGTTCTGTTCTGAGGACACCTGTATATAAATCTGTGTGTTTTGTTCTGAAGAGACCTGTATTTAGCTTTGATTCCTGTCTCGGATCAGTGTTCTCTCTGTTTTATAATACAGTAAAATCTGTTTTTTGACGTTGTAGCACCTTTGGTGCGAGAAATGCACTTTAAAAATAAAACCTTTATTACTACTATTATTATTACTATTTGATATTAATATCATTCATTATTATTAATATTGTGTATGATTATTGTTGATGATGATGAAGATTATGATTATTTATTATGATTAGCATGATTAAATATGATCATTATGATTAATATGATTATTATTGTGTGTAGCCATGCAGTGCCCCAGCTCCATGGAGTATGATGCATGTCGGACCGGGTGTGTGGAGGACTGCAGCAGCATTGGCCTGTCGCCTGGCAACTCAGGGGTTCTTAGTGGTAATGGGAGTGTGTGTATCACCAAGCCAACAGAAGGGTGTTTTTGTCCAGGGAACACGGTGCCGCTGGGGGAGAGTGTGTTTCACCTGACGCCTGCAACCAGTGTGTCGACCAGCACGGACACACACACCCGGTGAGACAACACACAATCACATAACCACACTCACACACACATAGCTAAAGGTGTTTACCAGGACACAGACTCTGTTCAAGCAGATAAAATCAACGTGCCAGTTTGGCGGCGCCCTCAGGCCTACACATTTCTCATCCCTCTGACTCTCTGCTTCTCTCAACGTGCCAGTTTTTAAAATATCACCTTTATTTAACCAGGTTGGCCAGTTGAGAACAAGTTCTCATTTACAGCTGCGACCTGGCCAAGATAAAGCAAAGCAGTGTGACACAAACTACAACACAGAGTTATAGATGGAATAAACAAACGTACAGTCAATAACACAATAGAAAAAGTCTATATACAGTGTGTGCAAATGGTGTAAGGAGGTATGGCAATAAATAGGCCATAGTAGCAAAGTAATTACAATTTAGCAAATTATCACTGGTGTGATAAATGTGCAGATAATGATGTGCAAGTAGAAATACTGGTGTGCAAAAGAGCAAAAAAGTCAATATAAACAATATGGGGTGGGGTAGGTAGTTGGATGGGCTGTTTACAGATGCAGCGATCGTTAAGCTGCTCAGATAGCTGATACTTAAAGTTAGTGAGGGAGGTAACAGTCTCCAGCTTCAGCGATTTTTGCAATTTGTTCCAATCATTGGCAGCAAAGAACTGGAAGGAAAGGCGGCCAAAGTAAGAATTGGCTTTGGGGGTGACAAGTGAGATATACCTGCTGGAGCACATGCTACGGGTGGGTGCTGCTATGGTGACCAGTGAGCTGAGATAAGGCGGGGCTTGACCTAGCAGAGACTTGTAGATGACCTGGAGCCAGTGGGTTTGGCGACAAGCATGAAGCGAGGACCAGCCAACGAGAGCATTCAGGTCGCCGTGGTGGGTAGTATATGGGGCTTTGGTGACTAAACGGATGACACTGGGATAGCCTGCATCCAATTTGTTGAGTAGAGTGTTGGAGGATATTTTGTAAATGACATCGCCGAAGTCGAGGATCGGTAGGATAGTCAGTTTTACGAGGGTATGTTTGGCAGCATGAGAGAAGTATGCTTTGTTGTGAAATATGAAGCCGATTCTAGATTTAATTTTTGATTGGAGATGCTTAATGTGAGTCTGGAAGGAGAGTTTACAGTCTAACCAGACACATCTGTATTTGTAGTTGTCCACATATTCTAAGTCAGAACTGTCCAGAGTAGTGATGCTGGATGGACGGGCAGGTGCGGGCAGCGATCGGTTGAAGAGCATGCATTTAGTTTTACTTGCATTTAAGAGCAGTTGGAGGCCACGGAAGGAGAGTTGTATGGCATTGAAACGAGTCTGGAGGTTAGTTAACACAGTGTCCAAACAGTGTTTTTGTTAGCCACTTGCAGGCGCCTGAGGATGAAAAGGCGGAACTGCAGGTAGACCCCTTCTCCATTATCAAGGGAGTTGAGGGAGAGGAGATGTTTTTAAGAGCAGTTGTAGGCCACAGATGGAGAGTTGTATGGCATTGAAGCTCATCTGGAGGTTAGTTAACACAGGAGGAGTAGGATAAGGGTATGGCTAAAGGCTATAGGAACTTATTGTCTAGTGCGTTGGGGACAGAGTATAAAAGGAGCAGATTTCTGGGTGTGGTAAGATAGGTTCAAGGCATAATGTACAGACTGGGGTATGGTAAGGCAAGGGTACAGTGGAGGTAAACCTAGGCATTGAGTGACAATAAGAGAGGTTGCATTTCTGGACAAACTAGTCATGCTGGGTGAGGTCACCACATGTGTGAGAGGTGGGGCAAAAGTCTTATCTGAGGCATGTTGAGAGGGACTCCGCAGTAAACTAAAACAATTATAACGATCCTAAACAACAGTATACAAGGCATACTGACATTAGAGAGAGACATAAAGCGAGGCATTGTTACGGCAGATTTAGCAGGGATCGGACCAAAACGCAGCGTGGTAGGTGTCCATGACGATTTTAATAAGAAAAGCCTGAACACTATGAAATACAAAACAAATAAACAATAACGTGAAATAAACCAAACCGAAACAGTCCCGTGTGGCACAAACACTGACACAGGAAACAAACTCCCACAAACCAATAGTGAAACCCAGGCTACCTAAATATGGTTCTCAATCAGGGACAACGATAAGCAGCTGCCTCTGATTGAGAACCATATCAGGCCAAACACAGAAATAGAAAAACATAGAAACACAAAACACAGACTGACCACCCCAACTCACGCCCTGACCATACTAAAAAAAGACAAAACAAAGGAAATAAAGGTCAGAACGTGACAGGCATGAAGCAATCACAGGTGTTGATTAGCTAAGACAACAACGGGTAAGACAACAACAGCTAATCAGCTAAGACAACAGGTAAAATGGCAATGAATGGGCAGAGAGGATCAGTTAACTACACACAGGGTCTGAGTTCGAGGCTGGGGCCGACAGATAAACAAAATAAACTAAATGGAGTACAGTGATTAATGAACAGTCCAGCAGGCATCAGCTATGTAGCCAAGTGATCATAGGGTCCAGTGAACAGCAGTAGATGAAACAGGGAAGCTGCTAGGTCGTCGTTACCACGCTAGCAGGAGACTCGGTGTACAAAAAAGTTAGCAGGCCAGGGCAAGTGAAAGCATCTTCATCGACGTCTGGCCAAGGCCGGTTTAGGGTGCATGGAATTACGTCAGCAGACCAGTCGTGATGGAACGGCGCTGCTCCGTGTCGTCAAAGGGTCCAGGCCAGTTGACAAAAGAGCTATGTTGCTGGAGTAATTTTGTTTGCTAGCCGGGAGATGTGCCTGGCTCGAGGCTAACTGTTGTTAGCTTCAGGACAAGGGCATTAGCCACTATAGCCACTCGGGAGCAGCAAGCTAGCAGCGATCATCCAATGCAAGAGTCCAGAGCTTATGGCAAGAATCCAGTGGTAGTGGATTCTAGTCGTGTTAGTGAAGAGTCCGCAAAGCATCAGCTGTGTAGACGAGTGAACATAGGGTCCACTGAGTGGGCCGGGAGATGGGCCTGGCTCAAGGCTAGCTTTGGGGCTGGGCCACTTGGTAGCAGCTAACTAGCTGCAATGATCAGGAGTAATGGTCCAGGGCTTACGGCAGGAATCAGGTGTTGTAGTGGAGTCCGGTATGCTCAGGGGTGATTACGCGTTGTGCAGACTGGCAGACTGGCAAGTTTTATCCATTATCCATTATCAATAAAAGCAGCTGGTGTCTGTGCTAAAGGTAAAGGCTGCTAGAAGTGGCTAACAATGACTAAGTAGCTAGTAGCTAATTAGCTGCTTAGCTTCTGATGGCTAGCTGCTGATGGCTGTAAGTGAGGCGGGTTGCCAGAAGGTATATTTCATTTTAAAATGGAAAAAGAGATTGAAAATGTACTGAAACATATACAAAAAAGACAAAAAAAAACTAAATTTACACGGGAGAACGACAAACAACGTCTCTACTGCTACGCCATCTTGGATTCATTTGGCCTAACCCTAAACCTAACCCTACACATTTCTCATCCCTCTGTCTCTGATTTTCTGCTCCTGTTCTTTCAAACACACATCAAATTAATTCATAGTACATGTGTGTATGTTTTTGGTTTTACTATCCTTTGTAGGACCAGAGTTCTCACAAGGATAGTAAAACAAGGACAATTTAGACAGGTAGGGACATTTCGCAGGTCGAGCACGAAAAGCATGAAAACTCATTGTACCCTTCGCCAGCTCATATCTGTGTGAAGCTGGATTCAGTGCTCTCGTCTGCATTAAAACCAAACATCCATACAGGTTGGATGTGACAGCATAGATGAGATACTCAATGTCGACCACGCCCACAGACTTTGAGAAGCTCCAATGCCACATGCATCAAGCACACCCATCTTGTTGGTGGTGGTGAAATAAGAGACAATCAGAAATTGACTGCCATAGCCCCAAATGAAAAAGTAAACATTGGCTGTTAATTGGCTGTTAATTACATAAAGCTCCGCCATAAAGCTCCACCTTATCTCAGTTCACTGGTCACGATGGCAACACCCACCCGTAGAACGCGCTCCAGCAGGTGTATCTCACTGATCATCCCTAAAGCCAACATCTCAAATGGCCGCCTTTCGTTCCAGTTCTCTGCTGCCTGTGACTGGAACGAATTGCAAAAATCGCTGAAGTTGGAGACTTTAATCTCCCTCACCAACTTCAAACATCTGCTATCTGAGCAGCTAACCGATCGCTGCAGCTGTACATAGTCTATCGGTAAATAGCCCACCCAATTTTACCTACCTCATCCCCATACTGTTTGTATTTATTTACTTTTCTGCTCTTTTGCACACCAATATCTCTACCTGTACATGACCATCTGATCATTTATCAATCCAGTGTTAATCTGAAAAATTGTAACTATTTGCCTACCTCCTCATGCCTTTTGCACACAATGTATATATACTTTTTTTAAACTTTTTTTCTACTGTGTTATTGACTTGTTAATTGTTTACTCCATGTGTAACTCTGTGTTGTCTGTTCACACTGCTATGCTTTATCTTGACCAGGTCGCAGTTGCAAATGAGAACTTGTTCTCAACTAGCCTATATGGTTAAATAAAGGTGAAATTTTCACATGGTTGGGGTCATAAGGATTTTCAGATGTCAAAATGGGGTCATGTGGAAAAACCTTTTGGGAACCCCTGTGTTAGGGGTTTGCGTTAGGGGTTAGTGTTAGGGGTTATGTTACGACAAATGAGTGAGGAGGTGTGGAGTCAGGCGCAGAGAGCAAAAGATGTGGGAAAAAACACGCTTTAATGTCCCGGAAAAATAACATGAACAAAAGTAGGAAAACAAATGATCAGAAATATTAACGGACAGCGCGAAACCCAAAATACAAACAAAATACACTCAAACATAGAACAGACGAACAAGCCCGCACGAAACAGAAGCGGGCTGAACAAACTACATATAACCCTACCCTAACAACCAAACAAAAAACAGGTGATACCAATCAGACAAAACCAAAGGAACACAGAACAACGGATCGGTGATAGCTAGTAGACCGGCGACGACGACCGGAAAAATAGGATTTTGAATGGGAATAAATTGGTCCCACAAGGATAGTAAAACGTGTCTGTTTTTGTGTAGTATCTACAGAGCTGGGTGCCAGAGGAGAACACTTGTCTGATTTGTATGTGTCTGGATCATCAACGTATCAACTGCACTGCTCGCCCCTGCATTGATCATAAAGGTAAAACACACAAACATAATGACCCTGCATTGATCATAACGGCAACACACACACACATACCGACCCTGCATTGATCATAACGGTAACACACACAAACATACCGACCCTGCATTGATCATAACGGTAACACACACATACATACAGACCCTGCATTGATCATAATGGCAACACACACAAACATACCGACCCTGCATTGATCATAACGGCAACACACACAAACATACCGACCCTGCATTGATCATAACACACACACATACATACATACCGACCCTGCATTGATCATAACACACACATACATACATACATACATACATACATACAGACCCTGCATTGATCATAACACACACAAACATACCGACCCTGCATTGATCATAACACACACATACATACCGACCCTGCATTGATCACAACACACACATACATACATACCGACCCTGCATTGATCATAACACACACATACATACCGACCCTGCATTGATCATAACACACACATGCATACATACCGACCCTGCATTGATCATAACACATGCATACATACATACCGACCCTGCATTGATCATAACACACACATACATACATACAGAACCTGCATTGATCATAACACACACAAACATACCGACCCTGCATTGATCATAACACACACATACATACCGACCCTGCATTGATCATAACACACACATGCATACATACCGACCCTGCATTGATCATAACACATGCATACATACATACCGACCCTGCATTGATCATAACACACACATACATACATACAGAACCTGCATTGATCATAACACACACATACATACAGACCCTGCTTTGATCATAACACATACAAACATGCCGACCCACCATTGATCATAACACACACAAACATACCGACCCTGCATTGATCATAACATACACATACATACTGACCCTGCATTGATCATAACACACACATACATACCGACCCTACATTGATCATAACACACACATACATACATACCGACCCAGCATTGATCATAACACACACAAACATACCGACCCTGCATTGATCATAACAGTAACATACATACTGACCCTGCATTGATCATAACACACACATACATACAGACCCTACATTGATCATAACACACACTTACATACATACCGACCCTGCATTGATCATAACACACACAAACATACCGACCCTGCATTGATCATAACACACGCATACATGCCGACCCTGCATTGATCATAACGGCAACACACACATACATACCGACCCTGCATTGATCATAACGGCAACACACACATACATATCGACCCTGCATTGATCATAATGGTAACACACACATACATACCGACCCTGCATTGATCATAACACACGCATACATACCGACCCTGCATTGATCATAACGGCAACACACACATACATATCCACCCTGCATTGATCATAATGGTAACACACACATACATACTGACCCTGCATTGATCATATCACACACATACATACCGACCCTGCATTGATCATAATGGTAACACACACATACATACTGACCCTGCATTGATCATATCACACACATACATACCGACCCTGCATTGATCATAACGGTAACACACTCATACATACAGACCCTGCATTAATCATAACGGCAACAAACACAAAGATACCGACACTGCATTGATCATAACGGCAACACACACAAACATACCGACCCTGCATTGATCATAACACACACACACACAAACAGACCCTATATTGATCATAACACACACATACATACATACATACATACAGACCCTGCATTGATCAGAACACACACAAACATACAGACTTTGCATTGATCATAACATACACATACAAACAGACCCTATATTGATCATAACACACACACACACACACACAAACAGACCCTATATTGATCATAACACACACATACATACATACATACATACAGACCCTGCACTGATCATAACACACACAGACATACCAACCCAGCATTGATCATAACACACACAAACATACCGACCCTGCACTGATCATAACACACACAAACATACCAACCCTGCATTGATCATAACACACAAACATACCGACCCTACATTGATCATAACAAACACAAACATACCGACCCTGCATTGATCATAACAAACACAAACATACCGACCCTGCATTGATCATAACAAACACAAACATACCGACCCTGCATTGATCATAACGGCAACACACACGTACATACATACCGACCCTGCATTGATCATAACACACACATACATACCGACCCTGCATTGATCATAACACACACATACATACCGACCCTGCATTGATTATAACACACACATACATACATACCAACCCTATATCGATCATAACACACGCATACGTACATAACGACCCTGCATTGATCATAACACACACATACATACATACAGACCCTGCATTGATCATAACACACACAAACATACCGACCCTCCATTGATCATAACACACACAAACATAACGACCCTGCATTGATCATAACGGCAACACACACATACATACCGACCCTGCATTGACCATAACACACACATACATACAGACCCTGCATTGAGCATAACACACACAAACATACCGACCCTGCATTGATCATAACGGCAACACACACAAACATACCGACCCTGCATTGATCATAACACACACACACACAAACATACCGACCCTGCATTGATCATAACACACACAAACATACCGACCCTGCATTGATCATAACACACACAAATATACCGACCCTAATTGACCATAACACAAACAAACATACCGACCCTGCATTGATCATAACACACACATACATACCGACCCTGCATTGATCATAACATACACATACATACCGACCCTGCATTGATCATAACGGCAACACACACATACATACATACCGACCCTACATTGATCATAACACACACCTACATACTGACCCTGCATTGATCATAACACACACATACATAACGACCCTGCATTGATCATAACACACACATACATACATACCGACCCTACATTGATCATAACACACACATACATACTGACCCTGCATTGATCATAACACACACATACATGCCGACCCTGCATTAATCATAACACACACATACATGCCGACCCTGCATTGTTCATAAAACACACAAGCATACCGACCCTGCATTGATCATAACACACACAAACATACCGACCCTGCATTGACCATAACACACACATACATACAGACCCTGCATTGAGCATAACACACATACATGCCGACCCTGCATTGATCATAACACACACATACATGCCGACCCTGCATTGTTCATAAAACACACAAGCATACCGACCCTGCATTGATCATAACACACACAAACATACCGACCCTGCATTGACCATAACACACACAAACATACAGACCCTGCATTGAGCATAACACACACATACATACCGACCCTGCATTGATTATAACACACACATACATGCCGACCCTACATTGATCATAACACACACCTACATACTGACCCTGCATTGATCATAACACACACATACATAACGACCCTGCATTGATCATAACACACACATACATACATACCGACCCTACATTGATCATAACACACACATACATACTGACCCTGCATTGATCATAACACACACATATATGCCGACCCTGCATTAATCATAACACACACATACATGCCGACCCTGCATTGTTCATAAAACACACAAGCATACCGACCCTGCATTGATCATAACACACACAAACATACCGACCCTGCATTGACCATAACACACACATACATACAGACCCTGCATTGAGCATAACACACATACATGCCGACCCTGCATTGATCATAACACACACATACATGCCGACCCTGCATTGTTCATAAAACACACAAGCATACCGACCCTGCATTGATCATAACACACACAAACATACCGACCCTGCATTGACCATAACACACACAAACATACAGACCCTGCATTGAGCATAACACACACATACATACCGACCCTGCATTGATTATAACACACACATACATGCCGACCCTGCATTGATCATGACACACACATACATGCCGACCCTGCATTGATCATAACACATACATACATGCCGACCCTGCATTGATCATAACACACACATACATGCCGACACTGCATTGATCATAACACACACATACATGCCGACCCTGCATTGATCATGACAGACACATACATGCCGACCCTGCATTGATCATAACACACACATACATACCGACCCTGCATTGATCATGACACACACATACAGTGTTGTGGAAAAGTATTTGCCCCTTTGTAATTTTCTCTGTTTTTGCATATTTTTTATGCTGAATGTTATCCGATTTTCAACCAAAACCTAATATTAAAAAAAGGGAACATGTGTGAACAATTGAAACAACAATTTCATACCTTTTTTTATGATTTTTTTTTAAAGAAGTATGTAACATCAAATCAAATTGTATTAGTCACATGCGAATACAACAGTTGTAGGTAGACCTTACAGTGAAATGCTTACTTACAAGCCCCTAACCAACAATGCAGTTTAAAAAACAGAAATAAGAATAAGAAATAAAAGTAACAAGTAGTTAAAGAGCAGCTGTAAAATAACAAAAGCGAGACTATATACAGGGAATATTGGTACAGCGTCAATGTGCGGGGGCACTGGTTAGTCAAGGTAATTGTGGTAATATGTACATGTAGGTGGAGATATTAAAGTGATTATGCAGAGATAATAACAGAGAGTCGCAGCGGTGTAAATGGGGGGCTGGGGCAATGCAAATAGTCTGGGTAGCCATTTGATTAGATGTTCAGGAGTCTTATGGCTTGGGGTAGAAGCTGTTTAGAAGCCTCTTGGACCTAGACTTGGCGCTCCGGTACCGCTTGCAGTGCAGTAATAGAGAGAACAGTCTATGACTAGGGTGGCTGGAGTCTATGACAATTTTTAGGGCCTTCCTCTGGCACCACCTGGTATAGAGGTCCTGGATGGCAGGAAGCTTGGCGCCAGTGATGTACTGGGCCGTACCCACTACCCTCTGTAATGATCCATAGCCCCTGTGTGAAAAAGTAATTGCACCCTTACACTCAATATACTGGTTGTGCCACCTTTAGCTGATTGGGATTAGGTCTGAACTTTGACTTGGCCATTCCAAAACGTTTAAATGTGTTGCTTTTTAACCATTTTCATTTCAACTTGTTTGTGTGTTTTTGATCATTGTCTTGCTGAATAACCCAGCTACACTTCAGCTTCAGCTTACAGACAGATGGCCTGACATTCTTCTGTAGAATTATCTGATACAGAGCAGAATTCATAGTTCTTTCTGTTAAGGCAAGTTGTCCAGGTCCTAAGGCAGCAAAGTGTCCGCCAACCATCACACTACCACCACCACTACCTTGACCGTTGGTATGAAGTTCTTACTGTGGAATGCAGTGTTTGGTTGGTGAGAGACTGATCAACAACTACAGGAAGTGTTTGGTTGTCTCCAGACATAAGTTGACTCAGATTTGCAAAAAGCACCTGGAAGGACCTGGATGATCATCAAGACTCTTGGAAGAATGTTCTATGGACAGATGAGTTAAAAGAATGTTCAAGACAGATGAGTTATAAATGTAACTTCTCTGTATCAAATAATTATTCAGGAGAATGTCAGGCCATCTGTCTGTGAGCTGAAGCTGAAGTGCAGCTGCTTCCGTGCAATAAGACAATGATCCAAATCACACAAACAAGTCTACATGAAAATGGTTAAAAAGCAACAAATTTGTAGTTTTGGAATGGCCTAGACAAAGTCCAAACCTAATCCCAATTGAGATGTTCTAGCAGGACCTGAAATGAGCAGTTCATGCTTGAAAAGCATAAACCTACGATCCTCAGCTGACATCTCACTTTTCTCTTCATACCGCAAATGTTTCTGAGTTACAGCAGTTCTGCATGGAAGAGTGGGCCAAAATTCCTCCACAGCGACGTGAGAGACTGATCAACAACTACAGGAAGTGTTTGGTTGGAGTCATTGCAGCTAAAGGTGGACTGATCAACAGCTACAGGAAGTGTTTGGTCAGAGTCATTGCAGCTAAAGGTGGACTGATCAACAACTACAGGAAGTGTTTGGTTGGAGTCATTGCAGCTAAAGGTGGACTGATCAACAACTACAGGAAGTGTTTGGTTGGAGTCGTTGCAGCTAAAGGTGGACTGATCAACAACGACAGGAAGTGTTTGGTCGGAGTCATTGCAGCTAAAGGTGGACTGATCAACAACGACAGGAAGTGTTTGGTCGGAGTCATTGCAGCTAAAGGTGGACTGATCAACAACGACAGGAAGTGTTTGGTTGGAGTCATTGCAGCTAAAGGTGGACTGATCAACAACTACAGGAAGTGTTTGGTTGGAGTCGTTGCAGCTAAAGGTGGACTGATCAACAACGACAGGAAGTGTTTGGTTGGAGTCATTGCAGCTAAAGGTGGACTGATCAAATCAAAATCAAATCAAATCAAATTTTATTTGTCACATACACATGGTTAGCAGATGTTAATGCGAGTGTAGCGAAATGCTTGTGCTTCTAGTTCCGACAATGCAGTAATAACCAACAAGTAATCTAACTAACAATTCCTAAACTACTGTCTTATACACAGTGTAAGGGGATAAAGAATATGTACATAAGGATATATGAATGAGTGATGGTACAGAGCAGCATAGGCAAGATACAGTAGATGGTATCGAGTACAGTATATACATATGAGATGAGTATGTAAACAAAGTGGCATAGTTAAAGTGGCTAGTGATACATGTATTACATAAGGATGCAGTCGATGATATAGAGTACAGTATATACGTATGCATATGAGATGAATAATGTAGGGTAAGTAACATTATATAAGGTAGCATTGTTTAAAGTGGCTAGTGATATTTTACATCATTTCCCATCAATTCCCATTATTAAAGTGGCTGGAGTTGTGTCAGTGTGTTGGCAGCAGCCACTCAATGTTAATGGTGGCTGTTTAACAGTCTGATGGCCTTGAGATGGAAGCTGTTTCCCGCCAGGATGCTCTCGATTGTGCATCTGTAGAAGTTAGTGAGTGCTTTTGGTGACAAGCCAAATTTCTTCAGCCTCCTGAGGTTGAAGAGGCGCTGCTGCGCCGTTCTTCACGAGGCTGTCTGTGTGAGTGGACCAATTCAGTTTGTCTGTAATGTGTATGCCGAGGAACTTAAAACTTGCTACTCTCTCCACTACTGTTCCATCGATGTGGATAGGGGGTGTTCCCTCTGCTGTTTCCTGAAGTCCACAATCATCTCCTTAGTTTTGTTGACGTTGAGTGTGAGGTTATTTTCCTGACACCACACTCCGAGGGCCCTCACCTCCTCCCTGTAGGCCGTCTCGTCGTTGTTGGTAATCAAGCCTACCACTGTTGTGTCGTCCGCAAACTTGATGATTGAGTTGGAGGCGTGCGTGGCCATGCAGTCATGGGTGAACAGGGAGTACAGGAGAGGGCTCAGAACGCACCCTTGTGGGGCCCCAGTGTTGAGGATCAGCGGGGAGGAGATGTTGTTACCTACCCTCACCACCTGGGGGCAGCCCGTCAGGAAGTCCAGTACCCAGTTGCACAGGGCGGGGTCGAGACCCAGGGTCTCGAGCTTGATGACGAGCTTGGAGGGTACTATGGTGTTGAATGCCGAGCTGTAGTCGATGAACAGCATTCTCACATAGGTATTCCTCTTGTCCAGAAGGGTTAGGGCAGTGTGCAGTGTGGTTGAGATTGCATCGTCTGTGGACCTATTTGGGCGGTAAGCAAATTGGAGTGGGTCTAGGGTGTCAGGTAGGGTGGAGGTGATATGGTCCTTGACTAGTCTCTCAAAGCACTTCATGATGACAGATGTGAGTGCTACGGGCGGTAGTCGTTTAGCTCAGTTACCTTAGCTTTCTTGAGAACAGGAACAATGGTGGCCCTCTTGAAGCATGTGGGAACAGCAGACTGGTATAGGGATTGATTGAATATGTCCGTAAACACACCAGCCAGCTGGTCTGCGCATGCTCTGAGGGCGTGGCTGGGGATGCCGTCTGGGCCTGCAGCCTTGCGAGGGTTAACACGTTTAAATGTTTTACTCACCTCGGCTGCAGTGAAGGAGAGACCACATGTTTCCGTTGCAGGCCGTGTCAGTGGCACTGTATTGTCCTCAAAGCGGACAAAAAAGTTATTTAGTCTGCCTGGGAGCAAGACATCCTGGTCCGTGACTGGGCTGGATTTCTTCCTGTAGTCCGTGATTGACTGTAGACCCTGCCACATGCCTCTTGTGTCTGAGCCATTGAATTGAGATTCTACTTTGTCTCTGTACTGACGCTTAGCTTGTTTGATAGCCTTACGGAGGGAATAGCTGCACTGTTTGTATTCAGTCATGTTACCAGACACCTTGCCCTGATTGAAAGCAGTGGTTCGCGCTTTCAGTTTCACGCGAATGCTGCCATCAAACCACGGTTTCTGGTTAGGGAATGTTTTAATCGTTGCTATGGGAACGACATCTTCAACGCACGTTCTAATGAACTCGCACACCGAATCAGAGTATTCGTCAATGTTGTTATCTGACGCAATACGAAACATGTCCCAGTCCACGTGATGGAAGCAGTCTTGGAGTGTGGAGTCAGCTTGGTCGGACCAGCGTTGGACAGACCTCAGTGTGGGAGCTTCTTTTTTAGTTTTTGTCTGTAGGCAGGTATCAGCAAAATGGAGTCGTGGTCAGCTTTTCCGAAAGGGGGCGGGGCAGGGCCTTATATGCGTCGCGGAAGTTAGAGTAACAGTGATCCAAGGTTTTTCCACCCCTGGTTGCGCAATCAATATGCTGATAAAATTTAGTGAGTCTTGTTTTCAGATTAGCCTTGTTAAAATCCCCAGCAACAATGAATGCAGCCTCCGGATAATAAATGGTTTCCAGTTTGCAAAGAGTTAAATAAAGTTCAATAAAGATCAACAACTACAGGAAGTGTTTGGTTGGAGTCATTGCAGCTAAAGGTGGACTGATCAACAGCTACAGGAAGTGTTTGGTTGGAGTCATTGCAGCTAAAGGTGGACTGATCAACAACTACAGGAAGTGTTTGGTTGGAGTCATTGCAGCTAAAGGTGGACTGATCAACAGCTCAGGAAGTGTTTGGTTGGAGTCGTTGCAGCTAAAGGTGGACTGATCAACAACTACAGGAAGTGTTTGGTTGCAGTGAAAGCACATCCAGTTATTGAGTGTAAGGGGCAATTACTTTTTCACACAGAGGGATTGGGTGTTAATACATTTTTTTAAAGTTTTTTATTTTTGTTATTTGCAAATTCAGGTTCTCTTTATCTAATATTAGGTTTTGGTTGAAGATCCGATAACATTCAGTATCAAAAATATGCGAAAATAGAAAAAATCTGAAAGGTGGCAAATAGTTTATGTACGTCCATTTTATCCATACATCCCAATGTATATACGTTCAGATACACACACACACACACACACACACACACACACACACACACACACACACACACACACACACACACACACACACACACACACACACACACACACACACACACACACACACACATAGACATACAGGGTACACTCATAAACACACATACTCAGTTGAGAATGTGTGTGCGTACGTGTGCGTGTGTGTGTGTGTGTGTGTGTATGGGTGTGTAGCTCCAGCGTGTGGACCCTGTGAGGTTCTGAGGGAGAAGAGGGAGTCCAAGTGTTGTCCGGAATACGAGTGTGGTATGTACCATATTACTAGAATTCTTTACTAATATATATGTTATATTAGAATACTACACTAGAATACTATAGTAATATATACTGTGTATTAAATCAAATCGAATGTATTGGTCACGTACAGATGTTATTGCGGGTGTAGCAAAATGCTTCATACAGTATTATAATACTACACTACTAGAATACTATACCAATATATACTTTCTTTACAATACTGCACTACTAGAATACTATACTAATATATACTGTATATTATAACACTACACTACTAAATTGCTATACCTACAATATATTATAATATTACACCACATCAGATTACTATACCATGGTGTATACAATACAATACAACAATACATTAACACAGTCCAACTGTTGTCCGGAGTACCAGTGTGGTAACTACAGGGCTTTAGCAGCATGACAGTGAATCCAGCTTAATGTTTCTGGATCCTGGTTGGTAGGAGAGGGAGAAGTTGAACCAGGTGAAGAGCAGGGCCCACCTAGCTTGCCTGGAATTTAGACGCTTGGCGGTGCAGAGATATTCCAGGTTCTTGTGGTCGTCCCACACAATGAACAGGTGTTCCACCCGCTCCAGTCCGTGCCTCCACTCCTCCAACGCCATCTTCATCGCGAGTAGCTCACAATTCCCCACATCGTAGTTCCTCTCCATGGCGTTTAGGAAATGGGAGAAGAAGGCGCAGGGATGTAATTTGAGGTCCAGGGCAGAATGCTGGGACAGGACAGCCCCCACTCAGACATCCGAAGCAGTGGCCTCCACCACGAACTCACGGGATGGAACAGGATGAACCAAGATGGGAGCTGTGGGGAAACGGTGTCCAGAACTCCTGGTCAGCAGCTGGGGACCCCGTGAACAGAACCTTGGAAGTGGTGAGTATAGATGGGGGAAGCCAGGGTGCTGTAACCCCAGATAAAGCGGCGATAAAAGTTGGCGAATCACAGGAAATGTTTTAGCTGCACCCTGGGCGTAGGCTGGGGCCAATCCACCACCACTCTCACCTTCCCGGGATCCATCTGTACATTCCCTGCAGTGATGATGTAACCCAGGAAGGGGATGGTGAAGTGATAGAATTCGCACTTCTCTGCTATTAGAAATAGCTGGTTCTCCAGGAGGCGTTGGAGAACCTGTCAGACGTGTAGCATGTGTTCTTGGGCGGAGCGGGAGAAGATGAGGATTTCGTTGAGGTAGTCAAAGTCAAACCGGTTCAACATGTCACAGAGAACATCATTAACCAGAGCCTGGAACACAGTTGGGGCATTGGTAAGCCCAAATGGCATGACCAGACACTCGTAGTGACCGCTGGCTGTGTTGAAGGCAGTCTTCCACTCGTCCCATTCCCGTATCCACACCAGTGGGTAGGCGTTCCATAGGTACAGCTTGGAGAACACGGTGTCCCCCTGGAGCTTCTCAAAGGCCGTCGAGATGAGTGGTAGCAGGCAGCTGTTCTTCCCCGTAATGTCCTTTAGGCCCCGGAGGTCGATGCACGGGCGCAGTGTTTTGTGCTTCTTCTCCACAAAGAAGATCCCTGGGGGATGCAGAAGGACGGATGAACCCTGCAGCTAGGGAGTCCTCAATGTAGGTCTCCATTGCCTTGGTCTCCGGATCCGACAGAAACTACAGTCGTCCCCAGGGCGGAATGGTGCCTGGGAGAAGGTCAATCTCGCAGTCGTAGTGTCAGTGAAGTGGAAACCAAGTGATTTTACAGAACACCTCCTGGAGGTCCTGGTACTCCGCGGGAATGGTGGAGTGGTCCGGGGCAACTTCCGAGTCTACAGGAACATCCCTGGGCAGGCTGTGCTCACTTCAGACAATGTGCGTGGCAGAACGGGCTGCAGACCATAATGGCACCAACAGTCCAGTCTATATTTGGATTGTGTCACTGGAGCCAAGATAAACCCAATACAATGGGAACCTGATTAATCAGCATAAATTGGAATGCCTCGCTGTGGTTCCCTGACACTCATAGGTTTATAGGAGTGGTATTGTGAGTGACCCTGTCTATAGAGCGCCAGTCCAGCGGTCTAATGTCCATGGGAATGGAGAGGGGCTGAGTGGGGATGCCCAGCTCGGACACCAGAGTAGCGTCCAAAAAACTCTCATCGGCCCCATGAGTACCCAGAGAGATTTCTACTGATTCCCCCACAGCAGGATGGCATGGAAATGGATGCGAGTTAGGGTAGAGGAAAAGTTCTCCATAAGGCCCAATGGAGTACTCGCCCCTTTTTAATGAGCCTGGGTTTTAATGGGCAGGTTGCTACGAAATGTTCAATAGCTCTGGGTGTGGGGTCGGCAGAAGCTCTCAGCCGGAGTCAGTCTAGCCCTGCCCAGGTGATTCCTGAGAGAACTCGGGTGATGTCGGGTTCATGTAGACTTCGGGGACGGGCAAATAGACTTTGGGGGTGTCCAGGATTCTTCGGAGGCAAGGTGGGAATCGAGGGAGAACGAGGGTGAAAGGGCACAGATTCTCCTTCCTACGTTCTCAAAGCCGTCCATCGATTCGGATGGTCAAGGCTATGAGGGAGTCAAGGTCCATGGGCAGCTCCCGGGCTGCAAGCTCATTTATGACCACCTCCGATAATCCGTGAAGAAACATGTCGAACAATGCTTCCAGGTTCCAGGCACACTCAGCCACCAAAAATGCGAAAATCATTTACATTTACATTTACATTTACATTTAGGTCATTTAGCAGACGCTCTTATCCAGAGCGACTTACAAATTGGTGAATTCACCTTCTGACATCAGTGGAACAGCCACTTTACAATAGTGCATCTAAATCATTTAAGGGGGGTGAGAAGGATAGCTTTATCCTATCCTAGGTATTCCTTGAAGAGGTGGGGTTTCAGGTGTCTCCGGAAGGTGGTGATTGACTCCGCTGTCCTGGCGTCGTGAGGGAGTTTGTTCCACCATTGGGGGGCCAGAGCAGCGAACAGTTTTGACTGGGCTGAGCGTGAACTGTACTTCCTCAGTGGTAGGGAGGCGAGCAGGCCAGAGGTGGATGAACGCAGTGCCCTTGTTTGGGTGTAGGGCCTGATCAGAGCCTGGAGGTACTGCGGTGCCGTTCCCCTCACAGCTCCGTAGGCAAGCACCATGGTCTTGTAGCGGATGCGAGCTTCAACTGGAAGCCAGTGGAGAGAGCGGAGGAGCGGGGTGACGTGAGAGAACTTGGGAAGGTTGAACACCATACGGGCTGCGGCGTTCTGGATGAGTTGTAGGGGTTTAATGGCACAGGCAGGGAGCCCAGCCAACAGCGAGTTGCAGTAATCCAGACGGGAGATGACAAGTGCCTGGATTAGGACCTGCGCCGCTTCCTGTGTGAGGCAGGGTCGTACTCTGCGGATGTTGTAGAGCATGAACCTACAGGAACGGGCCACCGCCTTGATGTTAGTTGAGAACGACAGGGTTTTGTCCAGGATCACGCCAAGGTTCTTAGCGCTCTGGGAGGAGGACACAATGGAGTTGTCAACCGTGATGGCGAGATCATGGAACGGGCAGTCCTTCCCCGGGAGGAAGAGCAGCTCCGTCTTGCCGAGGTTCAGCTTGAGGTGGTGATCCGTCATCCACACTGATATGTCTGCCAGACATGCAGAGATGCGATTCGCCACCTGGTCATCAGAAGGGGAAAGGAGAAGATTAATTGTGTGTCGTCTGCATAGCAATGATAGGAGAGACCATGTGAGGTTATGACAGAGCCAAGTGACTTGGTGGATAGCGAGAATAGGAGAGGGCCTAGAACAGAGCCCTGGGGGACACCAGTGGTGAGCGCGTGGCGAGGAGACAGATTCTCGCCACGCCACCTGGTAGGAGCGACCTGTCAGGTAGGACGCAATCCAAGCGTGGGCCGCACCGGAGATGCCCAACTCGGAGAGGGTGGAGAGGAGGATCTGATGGTTCAGTGTCGAAGGCAGCCGATAGGTCTAGAAGGATGAGAGCAGAGGAGAGAGAGTTAGCTTTAGCAGTGCGGAGCGCCTCCGTGATACAGAGAAGAGCAGTCTCAGTTGAATGACTAGTCTTGAAACCTGACTGATTTGGATCAAGAAGGTCATTCTGAGAGAGATAGCGGGAGAGCTGGCCAAGGACGGCACGTTCAAGAGTTTTGGAGAGAAAAGAAAGAAGGGATACTGGTCTGTAGTTGTTGACATCGGAGTGATCGAGTGTAGGTTTTTTCAGAAGGGGTGCAACTCTCGCTCTCTTGAAGACGGAAGGGACGTAGCCAGCGGTCAGGGATGAGTTGATGAGTGAGGTGAGGTAAGGGAGAAGGTCTCCGGAAATGGTCTGGAGAAGAGAGGAGGGGATAGGGTCAAGCGGGCAGGTTGTTGGGCGGCCGGCCGTCACAAGAAGCGAGATTTCATCTGGAGAGAGAGGGGAGAAAGAGGTCAGAGCACAGGGTAGGGCAGTGTGATCAGAACCAGCGGTGTCGTTTGACTTAGCAAACGAGGATCGGATGTCGTCGACCTTCTTTTCAAAATGGTTGACGAAGTCATCTGCAGAGAGGGAGGAGGGGGGGGGGGGAGGAGGATTCAGGAGGGAGGAGAAGGTGGCAAAGAGCTTCCTAGGGTTAGAGGCAGATGCTTGGAATTTAGAGTGGAAGAAAGTGGCTTTAGCAGCAGAGACAGAGGAGGAAAATGTAGAGAGGAGGGAGTGAAAGGATGCCAGGTCCGCAGGGAGGCAAGTTTTCCTCCATTTCCTCTCGGCTGCCCGGAGCACTGTTCTGTGAGCTCGCAATGAGTCGTCGAGCCACGGAGCGGGAGGGGAGGACTGAGCCGGCCTGGAGGATAGGGGACATAGAGAGTCAAAGGATGCAGAAAGGGAAGAGAGGAGGGTTGAGGAGGCAGAATCAGGAGATAGGTTGGAGAAGGTATGAGCAGAGGGAAGAGATGATAGGATGGAAGAGGAGAGAGTAGCGGGGGAGAGAGAGCGAAGGTTGGGACAGCGCGATACCATCCGAGTAGGGGCAGTGTGGGAAGTGTTGGATGAGAGCGAGAGGGAAAAGGATACAAGGTAGTGGTCGGAGACTTGGAGGGGAGTTGCAATGAGGTTAGTGGAAGAACAGCATCTAGTAAAGATGAGGTCGAGCGTATTGCCTGCCTTGTGAGTAGGGGGAAGGTGAGAGGGTGAGGTCAAAAGAGGAGAGGAGTGGAAAGAAGGAGGCAGAGAGGAATGAGTCAAAGGTAGACGTGGGGAGGTTAAAGTCGCCCAGGACTGTGAGAGGTGAGCCGTCCTCAGGAAAGGAGCTTATCAAGGCATCAAGCTCATTGATGAACTCTCCGAGGGAACCTGGAGGGCGATAAATGATAAGGATGTTAAGCTTGAAAGGGCTGGTAACTGTGACAGCATGGAATTCAAAGGAGGCGATAGACAGATGGGTAAGGGGAGAAAGAGAGAATGACCACTTGGGAGAGATGAGGATCCCGGTGCCACCACCCCGCTGACCAGAAGCTCTCGGGGTGTGCGAGAACACGTGGGCGGACGAAGAGAGCAGTAGGAGTAGCAGTGTTGTCTGTGGTGATCCATGTTTCCGTCAGTGCCAAGAAGTCGAGGGACTGGAGGGAGGCATAGGCTGAGATGAACTCTGCCTTGTTGGCCGCAGATCGGCAGTTCCAGAGGCTACCGGAGACCTGGAACTCCACGTGGGTCTTGCGCGCTGGGACCACCAGATTAGGGTGGCCGCGGCCACGCGGTGTGGAGCGTTTGTATGGTCTGTGCAGAGAGGAGAGAACAGGGATAGATAGACACATAGTTGACAGGCTACAGAAGAGGCTAGGCTAATGCAAAGGAGATTGGAATGACAAGTGGACTACACTTATCGAATGTTCAGAACGTTAAGCTTACGTAGCAAGAATCTTATTGACTAAAATGATTGAAATGATACAGTACTGCTGGAGTAGGCTAGCTGGCAGTGGCTACGTTGTTGACACTACACTAATCAAGTCGTTCCGTCGAGTGTAATAGTTTCTACAGTGCTGCTATTCGGGGGCTAGCTGGCTAGCTAGCAGTGTTGATTACGTAACGTTACGTTAAAAGAACGACAATAGCTGGCTAGCTAACCTAGAATTTCGCTCCAGACTACACATTTGTCTTAGATACAAAGACGGCTATGTAGCTAGCTAGCTACGATCAAACAAATCAAACCGTTGTACTGTAATGAAGTGAAATGAAAATGTGATACTACCTGTGGAGCGAGGCGGAATGTTGACCGGGTTGTTGAAGTTCAAATCGGAAGACGTTGGCTAGCTGTTGGCTAGCTAGCTAGCAGTAACTCCTACGTTAAGGACGACAAGTAGCTGGCTAGCTAACCTCGGTAAATTAAGATAATCACTCTAAGTCTACACACTCTAAACTACACAATTACCTTGGATACGAAGACAGCAAAGACAACTATGTAGCTAGCTAACACTACACTAATCGAGTCGTTGAGTGTAATAGTTTCTACAGTGCTAGTGGACGTTAGCTAGCTGCTGGGCAGATACGTTAGGACGACGAAATACGATAATTACGCAATTATCTTTGATACAAAGACGGCTATGTAGCTAGCTAAGAAGAAGTTGCTAAGATTAGACAAATCAAACCGTTGTACTATAATGAAATGTAATGAAAAGTTATACTACCTGCGGACCGAAGTGTAGATGCGACCGCTCGCTCCAACCCGGAAATCCATTGCATAGTCTGCCACACTACGTTAGTCTTGATGTAGCTGGAGCAGCCTCTCTCCCAGACAACGGAGAATGAAACACCTTTCAAACTTCCGCTTCGAACTCCTCTAGACTAAGAAATATGGAGGACTGTTGCTCCCACACCATCGTAGCCCAGGCGAGTGCCCTCCCGGACATCAGCGTTATGATGTACACAATCCTCGAGTGGTCCGATGGGAACACAGAAGGCTGCATGGTGAAAATTGAGGGAGCACTGGGAGAGAAAAGCCTGGCAGGTTGTAGAATCTCCAGCATAGTGCTCCGGAGGAGGTAAGCGGGGTTCTCGGGACACTGGGGTAGGCTGGGCGATTACGAGTGTGACCCGCTGCCCAGTAGGGAATCCACGGAAGTGCTCCAGAAGTGTCGAATGCCTGGTCATGGCAGTCTGACAGGTTATGGAGTCCCTCCCGCCATAAGACAGGAGCAAGGGGGAAAACGCTGGTAGGCTTGTTGAACAAAACAAACTGGCAACAGACAAACAGAGAAAACAGGTTTAAATACACAGGAGATAATGAGGGGAGACACTTGGTGGGGGTGGAGACAAGCACAAAGACAGGTGAAACAGATCAGGTTGTGACAGTGGTACGTACTACATTATTAAAATGCTACAACACTATTCTACAGTTATAATATGTACTATAATGCACTATATTGGACTACTCTATTGTAGTCTACACTAATACTACTGTAATACTGTGTAGTGTGTGATACTATAATACTGTGTAATGTGTGTGTGTGTGTGTGTGTGTGTGTGTGTGTGTGTGTGTGTGTGTGTGTGTGTGTGTGTGTGTGTGTGTGTGTGTGTGTGTGTGTGTGTGTGTGTGTGTGTGTGTGTGTGTGTGTGTGTGTTTGTGTGCGTGTTGGTATTGTTTGTGTGTGTATTGTTTGTTTGTTTACTGTGTTTTTCGTGTACTCTGTCTGTCTGTCGTGTGTGTGTGTGTGTGTGTGTGTGTGTGTGTGTGTGTGTGTGTGTGTGTGTGTGTGTGTGTATGTGACCTGGTTGTGTGTGTGTGTGTGTGTGTGTGTGTGTGTGTGTGTGTAGTATGTGACCTGGTTAGTTGCCAGCTGCCGGAGGTTCCTCGCTGTGAAGACGGTCTGACTGTGGTGCTGACTAACCCTGGAGAGTGTCAACCCATTCATCACTGTGGTGAGTAAAACACGAGAAATCCCCTATCCGGGAGCGTAATCATAGCCTGAAGCTCATTACCATAATGCAACGTTTCCTATTCATGAAAATCGCAAATGAAATGACGTAAATATATTGAAACACAAGCTTAGCCTTTTGTTAACAACACTGTCATCTCAGATTTTCAAAATATGCTTTAACCAAAGCTACACAAGCATTTGTGTAAGAGTATTGATAGCCTAGCCTAGCATAGCATTAAGCCTAGCATTCAGCAGGCAACATTTTCACAAAAACAAGAAAAGCATTCAAATAAAATAATTTACCTTTGAAGAACTTTGGATGTTTTCAATGACGAGACTCTCAGTTAGATAGCAAATGTTCATTTTTTTCCAAAATATTATTTGTGTAAGAGACATAGCTCCGTTTTGTTCATCACGTTTGGCTAAGAAAACCCCCCGAAAATGCAGTCAACACAACGCCAAACTTTTTTCCAAATTAGCTCCATAATATCGACAGAAACATGGCAAACGTTGTTTAGAATCAATCCTCAAGGTGTTTTTCACAATTCTATTAGATGAAAAATCATTCCTGGCAGTCGGTTTTTCATCCGAGGCAAACCGAAAAATACTGCAGTAATTGCGACGGAGGACACCAAGCGACCACCTGGTAGATGTAGTGTCTTATGGTCAATCTTCCAATGATATGCCTACAAATACGTCACAATGCTGCAGACACCTTGGTGAAAACGTGGAAAAGGTAAGCTGACTCCTAGCTCCTCCACAGCCATATAAGGAGTCATTGCCATGAGGTGGTTTCAAAAAATGCGGCACTTCCTGATTGTATTTTTATCTGGGTTTTTTCTGTAACATCAGTTCTGTGGCACTCACAGACAATATCTTTGCAGTTTTGGAAACGTCAGAGTGTTTTCTTTCCAAAGCTGTCAATTATATGCATAGTCGAGAATCTTTTCGTGACAAAATGTCTTGTTTAAAACGGGAACGTTTTTCATCCAAAAATTAAAATAGCGCCCCCTATATCCAAGAAGTTAAGGATGACTATCTGACTATCTGGATATCTGACTATCTGACTATCTGGATATCTGAACGGACATTGGTTTTTGTTCACTTGTGTGAGTGATCATTTATGGAGATTTTTTTTTAACAATGAATAAGCTTTGTCTAAATGAAATGTTCCGTTTGGCATTGTTACACACAAGGATATACTGCACTATGAAATTTGAAAATCTTAATTAAAACACCCATCTTTGAATGTAGCTTTAATGACAGTGTGTTGAGTTACTGCTGCATATTTATCCAGCCTGTTCTGACAAAAGTGTACTTTCCCCCGTCTTCAATTAGTAATTCCAGAGCCCACCAGAGCATGGAGCAGAGTTGAGCAGTTGTAAATCCCGCTCGTTGCTCATGGAGCAAGAGCTCCATGTCCTTTCCAACCACTCTGCTAAAAAGCACTCCGCGATCACAGGAAAAGAAACTGCCACACCAAAATGTCTCTCTTCTTTAAAATCACAATTGAACCAACACCCATCTATTTTTGTGACTTCCAGGACCTACCATTAGGTTTTGAAGTATTAAAAGATATGTTTTTTTTACATTGTTAAAAAGTAGAGACTTAGAGCTAAAAATGGTATATCATACACTGCATTTTTGAAGAATAATGGGAAAGTAATTAAGCTTTGAAAGTTGATAAACTTGTTAACTAACTTTTGAGAAAAGAATTCTTGAATTTTTTGGTACCTCCTGGGGAGTCTACACCCATTCATTCCTTTGTCTACACCCATTCAGCATTCTTCACACCCTCTTAAACCAGCCCCACCCATTCAGCATTGTTCACACCCTCTTAAACCAGCCCCAACCATTCAGCATTGTTCACACCCTCTTAAACCCTCTTAAACCAGCCCCACCCATTCAGCATTGTTCACACCCTCTTAAACCAGCCCCAACCATTCAGCATTGTTCTCTTAAACCAGCCCCAACCATTCAGCATTGTTCAGCCCCAACCCTCTTAAACCAGCCCCAACCATTCAGCATTGTTCACAGCCCTCTTAAACCAGCCCCAACCATTCAGCATTGTTCACACCCTCTTAAACCAGCCCCAACCATTCAGCATTAAACCAGCCCCAACCATTCAGCATTCTTCACCCTCTTAAACCAGCCCCAACCATTCAGCATTGTTCACTCCCTAAACCCTCTTAAACCAGCCCCAACCATTCAGCATTGTTCACACCCTCTTAAACCAGCCCCAACCATTCAGCATTGTTCACACCCTCTTAAACCAGCCCCAACCATTCAGCATTGTTCACACCCTCTTAAACCAGCCCCAACCATTCAGCATTGTTCACTCCCTCTTAAACCAGCCCCAACCATTCAGCATTGTTCACATTCAGCATTGTTCACCTTAAACCCTCTTAAACCAGCCCCAACCATTCAGCATTCAGCATTGTTCACACCCTCTTAAACCAGCCCCACCCATTCAGCATTGTTCACACCCTCTTAAACCAGCCCCAACCATTCAGCATTGTTCACACCCATTCAGCATTGTTACACCCTCTTAAAACCCTCTTAAACCAGCCCCACCCATTCAGCATTGTTCACTCCCTCTTAAACCAGCCCCAACCATTCAGCATTGTTCACACCCTCTTAAACCAGCCCCAACCATTCAGCATTGTTCACACCCTTAAACCAGCCCCACCCATTCAGCATTGTTCACTCCCTTAAACCAGCCCCACCCATTCAGCAAACCCTCTTAAACCAGCCCCACCCATTCAGCATTGTTCACACCCTCTTAAACCAGCCCCACCCATTCAGCATTGTTCACACCCTCTTAAACCAGCCCCACCCATTCAGCATTGTTCACACCCTCTTAAACCAGCCCCACCCATTCAGCATTGTTCACACCCTCTTAAACCCTCTTAAACCAGCCCCACCCATTCAGCATTGCACCCTCTTAAACCAGCCCCACCCATTCAGCATTGTTCACTCCCTCTTAAACCAGCCCCAACCATTCAGCATTGTTCACACGAGCCTCACCCATCTGTTTAAGGATTCACATGTGAGGTCATGTGCTAAACAGTGAGTAGTGTTGGTTTTCTTGAGGTGAAGGAGAGGCGGACCAAAACGCATCGTGGTGGTTATTCATGGTACTTTAATAAAGACACTATACATGAATAAACTAACAAAAACAATAAACGTGAGAAAACCTAAACAGCCTATCTGGTGAAAACAAACACAGAGACAGGAACAATCACCCACAACACACAATGAAACCCAGGCTACCTAAGTATGATTCTCAATCAGTGACAACTAATGACACCTGCCTCTGATTGAGAACCATACTCGGCCGAAACATAGAAATATCCAAATCATAGAAAAACAAACATAGACTGCCCACCCCAACTCACGCCCTGACCATACTAAATAATGACAAAACAAAGGAAATAAAGGTCAGAATGTGACAAGTGTAGTAAAGATGAAGACTAAAAGTGGTAGTAGCCTACAATAAGGAACAATTCCAGGTAAACTGTGTCCAGATATAAATATGTTATAAATATTAGATGACTCTTACACAGACACACTTGTCTAAATTGATGGGTCACGTGAGAGAAATGCTAAAACCCCCAACCACATCCTGTGGTGGAAAAGTACTGAATTGTCATTATATGTAAAAGTCACCCAGTAAAATACTACTTGAGTAAGTCCTAAAGTGTTTGGTTTTAAAAATGCTTAAGTATCAAAATTAAATGGAATTGCTAAAGTGTACTTAAGTATCAAAAGTGAAAGTTATATTTTCAAATTCCTTATATTAAACCAGATGGCCCAATTGTAAGTTTTAATTTTTTGACAGATAGCCAGGGCCACACTCCAACACTCAGATATAATTTACAAACAAAGCATTTGTGTTTAGTGAGTCTGCCAGATGAAATGTAGTAGGGATGACCGGAGACGTTCTCTTGATAAGTGTGTGAATTGGACAATTTTCTTGTCAAAAAGTAACAAGTACTTTTGGGTGTCAGGGAAAGTGTATGGAGTAAAACATAAATAATTTTCTTTCATGATGTAGTGAAGTAAAAGTAAAAGTTGCCATAAATATAAATAGTAAAGTAATGTACATATACCCCCAGAAATACTTAAGTAGTACTTTACACCACTGTCCAAATGCCATCACACCAGTACATTACCATACTTTATATACTGTTACACATACACTTATCACACAGTATTCCATACATAAGTTTAGGTCATGCAACCTGAGTTGAAACCTGAGGGAGGTGCACATCTATAGAACATAAACAGATGCATGCACCATATATTTATGTGGTGGACACTTGTTATAGTCACATGATATTGTTGTGGTATGTCACATATCAATATAAAGTTTATATATCATTAGTTTGCTATGTCTTGCTAAGTGGATGGTCTCTACAGAAGGTGTAAACGGTACAGCCAAATGATTACTTGCATAGTAGCAATATCAGAAATAGATAGTGTCAATATAAATAAAATAATATACAGTATGTACAAGAACAAAATCAATATCAGTGATAGATGATGTAGTTATATGCATACAATCAGGGTTAAAGTGGCTGAGCAGCAGGATAAAAAAATAGTAGCAGCAATGCATGGCGTGTGTGTTAGTAGAGAGTCATTTGAATCGAGGCACTGCAGATAGTGCTGATGACTGGTCCGTCCGAACCAATCATGAACAAGGGAATCTAGGGAGCTTGTTTAAGTCCTGCCCTTGACTTTGATGCAGGGCATGTGGGCTCCATAGCATTTTTATCGCAAAACTCCCTCAAAAAGATGAGTTTGTTGATCTGTGTCCAGTCCAGGTGATGCTTGTACAGGGAGACCATCTATGGGAGGAAGGATGTCAGCATTGCGCAGCAGCTGAAACCTGATCCCGACTGAGTCAGAACGTTCCTTGGTGACAACAACATCAGCATCGAAGCTGTAAAACAGGGAATAACAACAACAACAAAATCAGAATACATTACAACCTGGCACAACATCAATTCACCTCCCAAGTTTATATAAGAACAATAACCTCATACAATGCAATGAAAATGATATCCACCTGAAGTGCTGGTACTGCTTGATCTGTGGCAGCGGGCCTGAAGTGCTAAGGTGTTAATGGCAGCCATAGCTTTCCCCCAGCACCGTATCATCCTGGGGCGGCAGGTAGCCTAGTGTTTAGAGCATTGGACCAGTAACCGAAAGTTTGCCAGATTTAATCCCTGAGTTGACAAGGTAAAAATCAGTCGTTCTACGCCTGAGCAAGGCAGTTAAACCCACTGTTCCTAGGCTGTCATTGAAAACAAGAATTTATTCTTAACTGACTTGCCTAGTTAAATAAAGGTAAAATTCTCCAGTCCAACCAGCTGTGGGGTGTTGACCCCTGTCACAGTCCTGTCCTTCACAATACCAGCAATCTCAGACAGTGTTCACTCTGGTCTTTCTGAAGCGCTGCTTGATGAGGCCGAAGCACCAGTCGGGGACAAACTTGGTGTGAACTGTGATCAGGAAGTGAAGGTCCAGACTGTGGTGGAGCTTGTGCATGGTCAGCCAAGCACAATACCAGAGCACATTTGTTCTTGTTTTGGCCACTGCAGTTATCACAAATCACGTCCACACGTGTTTCCCAACTCCGCAGTTGGTGAAGAAATGGTGCATGTAGTTGATGACTGAGCTGCTGCCTTTGCTGGGTGACATGCCTTCATCAATCAAGTAGTTGACTAGTTGTGGTATTCCTTCACAGCAGACATCAAACAAGCCACACTTGCGAGGAGTTAAAAAGTAGATGGGACCTGGCTGCATAGGGTCAAAAGGATAGTGAACCTAAAAACACCAAAAGAACAGTAAGATAAATTACAATTAATTGTCTCACCCCTGTCAGTCTGTCTTTACACAGCTCAGTGAAATGTATATGCCTGCTTCCCATATATACAGTATATACATATACACACAGTTGAAGTCGGAAGTTTACATACACAGGTTGGAGTTATTAGAAACAATTTTTTCAACCACTCCACAAATTTCTTGTTAAAACCTCTTGGAACCACCCATCCCAGATCTGGGATAATTGTCATCAACTAAGCTAAATAGCATAGCGCAAGGGTCAAATAATCTTATTAGAAAATATTCATATTCATGAAAACACAAGTAAAATATAGCGAAACACAGCTTAGCCTTTTGTTAATCACCCTGTCGTCTCAGATTTAGAAATTATGCTTTACAGCGAAAACAATACAAGCTTTTGTGTAAGTTTATCGATTTCCATACAAAACATTATGTACCCCTAGTGGCAGGTAACTTGGTCACGAAAATCAGAAAAGCAATCAAATGAATCGTTTACCTTTGCTGATCTTCGGATGTTTTCACTCACGAGACTCCCAGTTAGGTCATAACAACGCAGGCAAAAATTCCAAATTATATCCATAATATCGACAGAAACATGGCAAAAGTTTTTTATAATCAAATCTTATTTTGCAAGTGGACCCCACAACTCGCTGCCATAAAGTACAATTGGTTCAATGACATATTCAATTAGTTTTAGCCAAATTTTAATAGGTATTTCAATTTTTATTTGTTTTTTAATGGCGTAGAATACCTGCGTAATCTCTCTCTCTCAGTTCATTCACTGCCTCTTTAATGTGTCCAGTTGAGCTTAATTTTAAACCTAAGTAATTGTGTGTGCAGTACTCTATATATTTTGTACCAATTGAGAACTTTGGTCTAATTTTTTATTTTTTATTTCACCTTTATTTAACCAGGTAGGCTAGTTGAGAACAAGTTCTCATTTGCAACTGCGACCTGGCCAAGATAAAGCATAGCAGTATGAACAGACAACACAGAGTTACACATGGAGTAAACAATAAACAAGTCAATAACACAGTAGAAAAAAAAGAAAAAAAAGAGTCTATATTCATTGTGTGCAAAAGGCACGAGGAGGTAGGCAAATAATTACAATTTTGCAGATTAACACTGGAGTGATAACTGATCAGATGGTCATGTACAGGTAGAGATATTGGTGTGCAAAAGAGCAGAAAAGTAAATAAATAAAAACAGTATGGGGATGAGGTAGGTAAAAATTGGGTGGGCTATTTACCGATAAGACTATGTACAGCTGCAGCGATCGGTTAGCTGCTCAGATAGCAGATGTTTGAAGTTGGTGAGGGAGATAAAGTCTCCAACTTCAGCAATTTTTGCAATTCATACCAGTCACAGGCAGCAGAGAACTGGGACGAAAGGCAGCCAAATGAGGTGTTGGCTTTAGGGATGATCAGTGAGATACACCTGCTGGAGCGCGTTCTACGGGTGGGTGTTGCTATCGTGACCAGTGAACTGAGAAAAGGCGGAGCTTTACCTAGCATGGACTTGTAGATGACTCTTTTGGGGTTTTACTGTTGTTAAGGTTTTCTTGTGTCGAAAGAGAGGAGCACCAAAATGCAGCGCGGTTATCTTCATACATATTTAATAAAGACGATAAAATACAAAAACTAAACAGCCCTATTTTTTATTTTATTTTTATTTTTTTAAATAATTTATTACCTTCAATACCATTCATTCTTTACAACTCATAATTTTCATTCATACTCCAATAATGGTATTTTAATTTAACTAAACAAAAACCCCAAACAAAACCTCAGGGGAGCATCTTCCCTCCCCGTCATCCTACAAACTACTTTTCCCTATCTCCCCGTCCCTAATCTATCCCTTTACCAATCTAAATGACAACCCAGCACTAAACCCCCCTTCCACCTCTCCCGGGCAGCATGCTGTCCCCACTTCCTCTCATCCCTCATCCCTCCCCCTTGTCCCACTCCCTCTTAAACCTACTAACATCCCCTCCATCCCTCAGGTGAACCTCCTGTAGAAAACAAAAATCAAACCCCACACCCTCCAAATAACTAAAAACCGCCCTCCTCTTAACAAAATCCCATAAACCCCTTTCATTTAAACTAACAAAAGTAAAATTAGACCCCATGAAAGAATAAAATAAAAACATGTAATACACTCAAATACTAAACCCAGACAGAAAAAAAAAACAGGAGACTCACTGCTCTACCGGTGATAACACCATCCGTACACCCGACGTCCCCCACTCTTCCTCCATCTCGGCAACCCAGGATGCACGAATAGTGTTTGGCTCTGGGGTGCCCTGCACCCTGGGTCTCACCCTGGGTCTACTCCCACACTCCTCCCCCTCCCCAGCGCTGCAGCTGGTTTGGAAAAAAATAGGGGACGCTGAGTCCCCAAACAAAAAACTCCCCACCTCCTCCTGTACCCAGTCCTGGGTCTTGTTAGGTGTTTCCCCACCCAACAGAAGTTTAGGGCCTGGGGAAACCAGCAGCAACCCAGAGGTTTCTCCCACCCCATTGCTCTCTTGGCCATCCCCTCTCTCTCACTGTCGGCCAATCACACCCTCCTCTTCACTCTCTTCTTTGGTGATGGCGGCAGTGGAGAGATACCACCCCCCCACCAGCTCCTCCACCATACCCCTCATCTCTTCCAACAAGGCACTTTCCCCCCACTCCACTTGCTCTTCCACCGTCTCCTTCTCCACCACCCCTCCCTCGCTTTCTTCTCTCTCATGCTCCTCCACTCGGTTGCCTTCTTCCTCCGCTTTTCCTGGTTTTCCTACTCCCGTGCCTTCCGTTTCCTTCTCTCTTCCATCCTCCGCTTCTTGCTCCTCCTCCTTCCTTGCGGCCTTCCCCTCTGGACCTGTACTCTGGTCATGAGGCGTTCCTCCTTCCCCTCCTCTTCTTCCCCCATCCCCCGCTCCTGCTCCCCCCCCAGCCGCAGACGCGTATGACCTCTGACGAGCCGGGCACCCCCGCCACAGGTGTGCTGACGAGCCACACCCATGGCACGCCTTAGGCTTGTCACAATCCTTCGCCTCGTGCTCCCCAGATCCACAAAATCTGCATTTTCTTGTGCTGCACAAGGCGAAGAAATGGCCGTAGGCCATACAGCGCCTGAAAAATGGGGGCTGATGTGCATAAAACAACATCCCCCTGTCAGCCCCTAGGGAGAACATAGCAGGAGGATGGTGGTAGCCACCATGTCCCTTTGGGTCCTCCCTGAGGAGGGCCTGGAAGCCTCTCCTCCCATTCCTCCCATTCCAAAACCCGAGTCTTTGAGGTGCCTTGCTGAGGAGATGTTATCCATGTATCTCCCCAGAAAGGCCCTCACCTCTTCGTCCTTGGGTTGTAAATGTTGACAGTTACAACCCTAAAGTTGTTCCTCGCCAGGCTTGTTATTTCATAGTGGCTCATCGGCCTCTCACCTCCCACTGCTCTTGCCCTTCTCAGGATATCATCATGTTTCTCCTCTGTATTTAGTGCCACGTCGTATGCACCCTCCAACGAGTTGCCTTGGAAGCAAAACACGTCCTTCACCGTCAGTTTCCCGTCCTAAAGGCTCCAACTCCTTTTCCTTCATAGCAAACCGAATCGTGTTGGCCAGCCCAATCCCAGGGACCGACCGTGTTGGTGGATTTTGCACCATCTCCGCAAGGAGAATGGCGCACCCGGCTCACGTTCTCTTCCAAAACCAGAAGAAAAATAATTCCAAAGTGACTGAGCCTATACTGGTGCAAACTAACACAGAGACAGGAACAATCACCCACGAAACACTCAAAGAATATGGCTGCCTAAATATGGTTCCCAATCAGAGACAACGATAAACATCTGCCTCTGATTGAGAACCACTCTTGGCAACCATAGACTTACCTAGACAACTCTACTATACCACAATCCCATGACCTACAAAAACCCCAAGACAAAACACACCACATAAATAACCCATGTCACACCCTGGCCTGACCAAAATAATAAAGAAAACACAAAATACTAAGACCAGGGCGTGACAACTGCCAGGGCCCAGGTCTGGCAGTACTGCTCTAGCAGGTCCAGGCTCTGCTGTAGGCCATGTGCTGTGGGTGAAAGCCGACATACTGTATGTCATCTGTGAAGAGTAGGCATTAAACTTCTGAATTGTGGAGGCTAACACCAGGGACTGAGGATTTTTCTAGAATATTGAAGAGTGCAGGGCTCAGATTGCAGCCCTGACGAAGGCCCCGTCCCTTGTTAAAAAATTATTTTCTTGCCAATTTTAATGCTGCATGTATTGCCAGTATACATTGACCAAATTATGTCATATGTTTTACCCCTTACACCACTTTAAATAACTTTGTAGAACAGTCCTGCATCCCAAATAGAATCAAATGCTTTTTGGAAGTCGATAAAGCAAGCGTATATTTTGGTATTATATTGGTGGACATGTTTATCTATCAGGGTGTGTAGGGTGTAAATATGATCAGTTGTGCGATGTTTTGGTATAAATCCAATTTTGCTTTCTCATGAATTTGGCGTTGTTCTGCGTTTGTGTCAATGTGAACGGTGTTGTAGAGTGTTTCAAAATGGGTTGTCCATATGTCACTATTTTGTATCGCTAATTCCTCTTGTTTAGATTTTTTTGTTTTTTCCTCTTGTTTAAATTTTTCCAGAAGTTGTTTGTGTTTATGGACTCCTCAATTAGTGTAAGTTGCTTGCTGTTGTACGGTGCTTTTTTGGTTCTGAGTGTACGTTTATATAGTTTTAAATTCTCACAGTAACGAAAGCGTAATTCATCATTATTTGGGTTTCTGTGCTTTTGGTTGGATAGTGTTCTAAGTTTTTTCCTTATAATTGTACAATCAGCATCAAACCAGTTGTCATCTGTGATCTTTTTTGTTTTGTTTATTAATTACAAGTGTACCTCTTTTGCCGTTTGCCAGTTTTTTACTGCTAGATTGATGCCTTCTTTACTGTGAGTGAATGTGGTATCCAGAAAGTTATCTAAGAGTATCTAAGACTATCTAAGACTCACATGCCAAAGCAAGTGAGGTGGATAATATATAAAGTGAATATATAAAGTGAAATAAACAATAACAATTAACAGTAAACATCACACATACAGAAGTTTCAAAACAATAAAGACATTACAAATGTCATATTATATATATATACAGTGTTTTAAGAATGTACAAATGGTAAAGGACACAAGATAAAATAAATAAGCATAGATATGGGTTGTATTTACAATGGTGTGTGTTCTTCACTGGTTGCCCTTTTCTCGTGGCAACAGGTCTCTGTCTCTCTCTCTCTCTCTCTGTCTCTCTCTCTCTCTCTCTGTCTCTCTGTCTCTCTCTCTCTGTGTGTCTCTGTCTCTGTCTCTCTCTCTCTCTCTCTCTCTCTCTCTCTCAATTCAATTCAATTCAATTCAATTCAATTCAATGGGCTTTATTGGCATGGGAAACATGTGTTAACATTGCCAAAGCAAGAGAGGTAGATAATATACAAAACAGTAAACATTGTTCAAAACAATAAAGGCATTACAAATGTCACATTATCTCTATATACAGTGTTGTAACATTGTACAAATGTTTAATGTACACAAGGGATATGGGTTATAATTACAATGGTGTTTGTTCTTCACTGGTTGCCCTTATTTTGTGGAAACAGGTTACAAATCTTGCTGCTGTGATGGCACATTGTGGAATTTCACCCAGTAGATATGGGAGTTTGTCAAAATTGGGGCTTTTTAACTCTCTCTCTCTCTCTCTCTCTCTCTCTCTCTCTCTCTCTCGCTTCTCTCTCTCTCTCTCTTTCTCTCTCTCAGCCTGTAAGAAAGAGGAGTGTTCTCTCCAGGTTCCACCTGCTTGTCCCACCCACCGCAGACTGTCCGTTAAACAGACGCAGTGCTGTGATTCATACCAGTGTGTGTGTGACTGTCATAACACCACCCACTCCTGTCCTCCTGGATTCATCACCTCCTCCTCCACCAATGACTGTGGCTGCACCGAGACAGCCTGCCTGCCTGACCAGGTGTGTGTGTGTGTGTGTGTGTGTGTGTGTGTGTGTGTGTGTGTGTGTGTGTGTGTGTGTGTGTGTGTGTGTGTGTGTGTGTGTGTGTGTGTGTGTGTGTGTGTGTATATGTATGTATATGTGTGTGTGTGTTTACTCCTCTAATGTTTCTCTGTTCCTTTAGGTGTGTGTGGTAGGAGGCGTGGTCTACCGTGTGGGGAGCCAATGGGAGGAGGGCTGTGAGAAATGCAGCTGCACCCATCAGCAGGACACACACACCAACCTGCACATCACTCAGTGTGTCCCACCTGTCTGTGACCACTCCTGTCCTCTGGTGACTATATAAACACACACTAACCTGTACATCACTCAGTGTGTCCCATTACACACTACACACTACACACACTACACAATACACATTACACACATTATACATTACACACATTATACACACTATACACACTATACACACTATACATTACACACACTATACACACTATACATTACACACATTATACATTACACACACTATACATTACATACACTATAAACACTATACATTACACACTATACACTACACACACTATACATTACACACACTATAAATTACACACTGTACACACTATACATTACACACACTATACACTACACACATTATACATCACACACTATACATTACACACTATACACACTATACATTATACACACTATACATTACACACACTATACATTACACACTATACACTACACACACTATACATTACACACACTATAAATTACACACTGCACACACTACACATTACACACACTATACATTAGACACACTATACATTACACACACTATACATTATATACACTATACATTACACACACTATACATTATACACACTATACACCTTACACACACTATACATTACACAAATTATACATTACACACACTGTACATTACACACACTATACATTATATACACTATACATTACACACACTGTACATTACACACAATATATATTACACACACTATACATTACACACATTATACACACTATACACACTATACATTACACACTATACATTACACAAATTATACATTGCACACATTATACATTACACACACTATAAATTACACACTGCACACACTACACATTACACACACTATACATTACACACACTATACATTACATACACTATACATTACATACACTATACATTACATACACTATACATTACATACACTTTACATTACATACACTATACATTACACACTATACATTATATACACTATACATTACACACACTATAAATTACACACTGTACACACAACACATTACACACACTATACATTACACACACTACACATTACACACTATACATTACACACACTATACATTACAAACTATACATTACACACACTATACATTAGACACACTATACATTACACACACTATACATTACATACACTATACATTACACACTATACATCACACACTATACATTACATACACTATATATTAGACACTATACACACTATACATTACACACTATACATCACACACTATACACAATATACATTACACACTATACATTACACACTATACACACTATACATTACACACTATACATTAAACACACTATACATTAAACACTATACATTACACACTATACACACCCCACACACTATACATTACACACATTATACACACTATACATTACATACACAATACATTACGCACAATATACATTTCACACTATACATTACACACACTATACACTACACACACTATACATTACACACATTATAAATTACACACATTATACACACTATACATTACATGCACTATACATTACACACTATACACACTATACATTACACACACTATACATTAAACACTATACACATTACACACACTACACATTATATACACTATACATTACACACACTATACATTACACACACTATACACTACACACACTATACATTACACACACTATACACATTAAACACACTATACATTATATACACTATACATTACACACACTATACATTATATACACTATACATTACACACACTATACATTACACACAATATACATTACATACACTATACATTATATATTATCTTTACACTACACACACTATACATTACACACACTATACACTACACACACTATACATTACACACTATACATTACATACACTATACACTAAACACACTATACATTACACACACTATACACACTATACATTATACACTATACACTACACACATTATACATTACACACATTATACACACTATACATTACATACAATATACATTATACACACTATACATTATACACACTATACATTACACACTATACATACAAACACTATACATTACACACACTATACATTAAACACTATACACACTATACATTACACACTATACATTACATTACACACTATACATTATACATCACACACTATACATTACACACATTATACATTACACACATTATACACACTATACATACACTATACATACACTATACATTACACACACTATACATTACACACTATACACACTATATATTACACACTATACATTACACACTATACACATTACACACACTACACATTATATACACAATACATTACACACACTATACATTACACACACTATACATTACACACACTATACATTACACACACATACACTATACATTACACACACTACACATTAAACACACTATACATTACACACACTATACATTACACACTATACATTACACACACTATACATCACACACTATACATTACACACATTATACATTACACACATTATACACACTATACATTACATACACTATACATTACAAACACTATACATTACACACTATACACACTATACATAACACACTATACATTACACACACTATACATTACACACTATACACACTATACATTACATACACTATATTTACACACTATACATTACACACTAGACATCACACACTATACATGACATACACTATACATTAGACACTATACACACTATACATTACACACTATACATTACACACTATACATCACACACTATACATCACACACACTATACATTACACACTATACATTACACACTATACATTACACACACTATACATTACACACTATGCATTACATACACTATACATTACACACTATACATTACATACACTATACATTACACACACTATACATTACACACTATACATTACACACACTATACATTACACACTATACATTACACACTATACATTAGACACATTATACATTACACAGTATACATTACACACACTACACATTACACACTATACATCACACTCTACATTACACACTATACATCACACACACTATACATTACACACTATACATCACACACTATACATCACACACACTATACATTACACAACTATACATTAGACACACTATACATTACACACACTATACATTACACACTATACACACGATACATTACACAGTATACATTACACACACTACACATTACACACACTATACATTACACACTATACATTACACAGTATACATTACACACACTATACATTAGACACACTATACATTACACACACTATACATTACATACACTATACATTACACACACTATACATTACACACACTATACATTACCAACTATACATCACACACACTATACATTACACACTATACATTACACACACTATACATTAGACACACTATACATTAGACACACTATGCATTACACACACTATACATTACACACTATACATTACACACACTATACATTAGACACACTATACATTACACACACTATACATTACATACACTATACACTATACATTACACACTATACATCACACACTATACATTACATACACTATATATTAGACACTATACACACTATACATTACACACTATACACTACACACATTATACATTACACACATTATACACACTATACATTACAATATACATATACATTACACATACACACATACACATATACATACACTATACACTATATACACACTATACATTACACACTATACATCAAACACTATACATTACACACTATACAATATACATTACACACTATACATCACACACTATACACAATATACATTACACACTATACATTACACACTATACACACTATACATTACACACTATACATTAAACACACTATACATTAAACACTATACACACTATACATTACACACTATACATTACACACTATACACACCCCACACACTATACATTACACACATTATACACACTATACATTACATACACAATACATTACGCACAATATACATTTCACACTATACATTACACACACTATATACATACACTACACACACTATACATTACACACATTATAAATTACACACATTATACACACTATACATTACATGCACTATACATTACACACTATACACACTATACATTACACACACTATACATTAAACACTATACACATTACACACACTACACATTATATACACTATACATTACACACACTATACATTACACACACTATACATTACACACACTATACACTACACACACTATACATTACACACACTATACACATTACACACACTATACATTATATACACTATACATTACACACACTATACATTATATACACTATACATTACACACACTATACATTACACACAATATACATTACATACACTATACATTATATATTATCTTTACACTACACACACTATACATTACACACACTATACACTACACACACTATACATTACACAATATACATTACATACACTATACACTACACACACTATACATTACACACACTATACACACTATACATTATACACTATACACTACACACATTATACATTACACACATTATACACACTATACATTACATACAATATACATTATACACACTATACATTACATACACTATACATTATACACACTATACATTACACACTATACATCAAACACTATACATTACACACTATGCACAATATACATTACACACTATACATTACACACTATACACACTATACATTACACACTATACATTACACACACTATACATTAAACACTATACACTATACACCTACACACTATACATTACACACACTATACATTACACACATTATACACACTATACATTACATACACAATACATTACGCACAATATACATTACACACTATACATTACACACACTATACATCACACACTACACATTACACACATTATACATTACACTCATTATACACACTATACATTACATACACTATACATTACACACACTATACATTACACACTATACACACTATACATTACACACTATACACACTATATATTACACACTATACATTACACACTATACATTACACTATACATTACACACACACTACACATTATATACACAATACATTACACACACTATACATTACACACACTATACATTACACACACTATACATTACATACACTATACATTACACACTATGCACAATATACATTACACACTATACATTACACACACTATACACACTATACATTACACACTATACACTACACACATTTTACATTACACACATTATACACACTATACATTACATACAATATACATTATACACACTACACATTACATACACTATACATTATACACACTATACATTACACACTATACATCAAACACTATACATTACACACTATGCACAATATACATTACACACTATACATTACACACTATACACACTATACATTACACACTATACATTACACACTATACATCACACACTATACACAATATACATTACACATTATACATTACACACTATACACACTATACATTACACACTATACATTAAACACACTATACATTAAACACTATACACACTATACATTACACACTATACATTACACACTATACACACCCCACACACTATACATTACACACATTATACACACTATACATTACATACACAATACATTACACACAATATACATTTCACACTATACATTACACACACTATACATAACACACACTATACATTACACACATTATAAATTACACACATTATACACACTATACATTACATGCACTATACATTACACACTATACACACTATACATTACACACACTATACATTAAACACTATACACATTACACACACTACACATTATATACACTATACATTACACACACTATACATTACACACACTATACATTACACACACTATACACTACACACACTATACATTACACACACTATACACATTACACACACTATACATTATATACACTATACATTACACACACTATACATTATATACACTATACATTACACACACTATACATTACATACACAATACATTACGCACAATATACATTACACACTATACATTACACACACTATACATCACACACTATACATTACACACATTATACATTACACACATTATACACACTATACATTACATACACTATACATTACACACACTATACATTACACACTATACACACTATATATTACACACTATACATTACACACTATACACATTACACACACTACACATTATATACACAATACATTACACACACTATACATTACACACACTATACATTACACACACTATACATTACATACACTATACATTACACACACTACACATTAAACACACTATACATTACACACACTATACATTACACACTATACATTACACACATTATACATATACACACATTATACACACTATACATTACATACACTATACATTACACACACTATACATTACACACTATACACACTATACATAACACACTATACATTACACACACTATACATTACACACTATACATTACACATTATACATTACACACACTATACACACTATACATTACACACACTATACATTACACACTATACATTACACACATTATACATTACACACATTATACACACTATACATTACATACACTATACATTACACACACTATACATTACACACTATACACACTATACATAACACACTATACATTACACACACTATACATTACACACTATACATTACACACATTATACATTACACACATTATATTACACACTATACATTACATACACTATACATTACACACTATACATTACACACATTATACATTACACACATATACACACTATACATTACACACACTATACATTACACACTATACATTACACACATTATACATTACACACATTATACACACTATACATTACATACACTATACATTACACACACTATACATTACACATTACACACACTATACACACTATACATTACACACACTATACATTACACACTATACATTACACACATTATACATTACACACACTATACACACTATACATTACATACACTATACATTACACACTATACATCACACACTATACATGACAAACACTATACATTAGACACTATACACACTATACATTACACACTATACATTACACACTGTACATCACACACTATACATTACACACACTATACATTACACACTATACATTACACACTATACATTACACACACTATACATTACACACTATACATTACATTACACTATACATTACACACTATACATTACACACACTATACATTACACACTATACATTACACACTATACATCACACACTATACATCACTATACACTATACATTACACACTATACATTACACACTATACATTACACACACTATACATTACACACTACATTACATACACTATACATTACACACTATACATTACATACACTATACATACTATACATTACACACACTATACATTACACATTATACATTACACACTATACACACGATACATTACACAGTATACATTACACACACTACACATTACACACACTATACATTACACACACTATACATTACACACTATACATCACACACTATACATGACAAACACTATACATTAGACACTATACACACTATACATTACACACTATACATTACACACTGTACATCACACACTATACATTACACACACTATACATTACACACTATACATTACACACTATACATTACACACACTATACATTACACACTATGCATTACATACACTATACATTACACACTATACATTACACACACTATACATTACACACTATACATTACACACTATACATCACACACTATACATCACACACACTATACATTACACACTATACATTACACACTATACATTACACACACTATACATTACACACTATGCATTACATACACTATACATTACACACTATACATTACATACACTATACATTACACACTATACATTACACACACTATACATTACACATTATACATTACACACTATACACACGATACATTACACAGTATACATTACACACACTACACATTACACACACTATACATTACACACACTATACATTACACACTATACATCACACACACTATACATTACACACTATACATTACATTTACATTTAAGTCATTTAGCAGACGCTCTTATCCACATTACTTACAAATTGGTGAATTCACCTTCTGACATCCAGTGGAACAGCCACTTTACAATAGTGCATCTAAATCATTAAGGGGGAGGGGGGTGAGAAGGATTACTTATCCTATCCTAGGTATTCCTTGAAGAGGTGGGGTTTCAGGTGTCTCCGGAAGGTGGTGATTGACTCCGCTGTCCTGGCGTCGTGAGGGAATACATCACACACACTATACATTACACACTATACATTACACACTATACATTACACACACTATACATTAGACACACTATACATTAGACACACTATACATTACACAGTATACATTACACATACTATACATTACACACTATACATTACACACAGTATACATTACACACACTATACATTACATACACTATACATTACACACACTATACATTACACAGTATACACACTATACATTAGACACACTATACATTACACACACTATACAGTACACACTATACACACTATACATTACATACACTATACATTACACACTATACAGTACACACACTATACATCACACACTATACATTACACACACTATACAGTACACACTATACACACTATACATTACATACACTATACATTACACACTATACATTACACACACTATACATCACACACTAAAAAATTACACACATTATACATTACACACATTATAAACACTATACATTAAATACACTATACATGACACACACTATACATTACACACTATACACACTATACATTACACACTATACATTACACACACTATACATTACACACTATACACACTATACATTACACACTATACATTACAAACTATACATTACATACACTATACATTACACACACTATACATTACACACACTATACATTACACACTATACACACTATACATTACACACTATACATTATACACACTATACAAACTGTACACCACACACACTATACATTACACACACTATACATTACACACTATATACACTATACATTACACACACTATACATTACACACATTATACATTACACACATTATGCACACTATACATTACATACACTCTACATTATACACACTATACACTACACACACTATACATCACACACACTATACATTACACACCATACATTACACACAGTATACATTACAAACATTATACATTACACACACTATACATTACAAACACTATACATTAAATACTCCATACATTACACACACTATACATTACACACTATACACTACACACACTATACATTACACATTATACATTACACACACTATACATTACAAACATTATACATTACACACACTATACATTACAAACATTATACATCACACACACTATACATTACACACCATACATTACACACAGTATACATTACAAACATTATACATTACACACACTATACATTACAAACACTATACATTAAATACTCCATACATTACAAACATTATACATTACACACACTATACATTACAAACATTATACATCACACACACTATACATTACACACACTATACATTACACACCATACATTACACACACTATACATTACAAACACTATACATTAAATACTCCATACATTACACACACTATAAGTTACACACAATACATTACACACACTATACATTACAAACATTATACATTACAAACATTATACATCACACACACTATACATTACACACACTATACATTACACACACTATACATCACACACACTATAAGTTACACACTATACATTACACACATTATACATTACACACATTATACACATTATACATACACTATACATTACACACTATACATTACATACACTATACATTACACAATATACATTACACACACTATACATTACACACTATACACACTATACACACTATATACATTACACACTATACACACTATACATTACACACACTATACAATACACACTATACATTACACACACTATACATTACACACTATACATTACATACACTATACATACACTATACACACTATACATTATACACTATAAAAACTATACATTACACACATTATACATTACATACACTATACATTATTCACTACAAACACTATACATTACACACACTAGTCACATTATACATTACACCCACTATACTTTACACACGTTCATCTGGTACTTCCTGTATATGGCCCCACATTTAGCTGGTACTGGTACGTCCTGTATATAGCTCCATATTGATCTGGAACTTCCTGTATATAGCTCCACATTGATCTGGTACTGGTACTTCCTGTATATAGATCCACATTGATCTGGTACTTCCTCTATATAGATCCACATTTAACTGCTACTTCCTGTATATAGATCCACATTGATCTGGTACTTCCTGTATATGGCTCCACATTGATCTGGAACTTCCTGTATGTAGCTCCACATTGATCTTGAACTTCCTGTATATAGTTCCACATTGATCTGGTACTGGTACTTCCTGTCTATAGCTCCACATTGATCTGGTACTTCCTGTATATAGCTCCACATTGATCTGGTACTGGTACTTCCTGTATATAGCTCCACATTGATCTGGAACTGGTACTTCCTGTATATAGCTCCACATTGATCTGGAACTGGTACTTCCTGTATATAGCTCCACATTGATCTGGTACTGGTACTTCCTGCATATAGCTCCACATTGATCTGGTACTGGTACTTCCTGTATATAGCTCCACATTGATCTGGTACTGGTACTTCCTGCATACAGCTCCACATTGATCTGGTACTGGTGCTTCCTGTATATAGCTCCACATTGATCTGGAACTTCCTGTATATAGCTCCACATTGATCTGGAACTGGTACTTCCTGTATATAGCTCCACATTGATCTGGTACTGGTACTTCCTGTATATAGCTCCACATTGATCTGGAACTGGTACTTCCTGTATATAGCTCCACATTGATCTGGTACTGGTACTTCCTGCATATAGCTCCACATTGATCTGGTACTGGTACTTCCTGGTACTTCCTGTATATAGCTCCACATTGATCTGGTACTGGTACTTCCTGCATATAGCTCCACATTGATCTGGTACTGGTGCTTCCTGTATATAGCTCCACATTGATCTGGAACTTCCTGTATATAGCTCCACATTGATCTGGAACTGGTACTTCCTGTATATAGCTCCACATTGATCTGGAACTGGTACTTCCTGTATATAGCTCCACATTGATCTGGTACTGGTACTTCCTGCATATAGCTCCACATTGATCTGGTACTGGTACTTCCTGTATATAGCTCCACATTGATCTGGAACTTCCTGTATATAGCTCCACATTGATCTGGAACTGGTACTTCCTGTATATAGCTCCACATTGATCTGGAACTGGTACTTCCTTATATAGCTCCACATTGATCTGGTACTGGTACTTCCTGTATATAGCTCCACATTGATCTGATACTGGTACTTCCTGTATATAGCTCCATTCTTGTGTATTGTATTTTATTTGTCTTGTATTATTTTTAATCTCTGCATTGTTAGGAAAGGCTAGTTAACATGTATTTCATGGTAAAGTCTACACCAGTTGTGTTTAGTGCATGTGACAAATAAAATGACTTATTTGATTTGTGTGTGTGTGTAGGGCTCAGTCTACCAGCGTTCGGACAGTGAGTGTTGTGGGAGCTGCAGGAAGACCAGCTGTGTGGAGACAGATGGACAAATACCTGGAGACTCACAGACAGACGGACGACTCAGAAAGGTCAATCAATCAATCACATTTATTTATGAAGTCCTTTTCACATCAGAATACAGTGCCTTGCAAAAGTATTCACCCCCTTGGCGTTTTTCCTATTTTGTTGTATTACAACCTGTCATTTAAATTGATATCTATTTGGATTTCATGTAATGGACATACACAAAATAGTCCAAATTGGTGAAGTGAAATGAAAAAAATAACATGAAACATCTAAAAAAATGTAAAAAAATGAAAAGTGGTGCTTGCATATGTATTCACGCCCTTTGCTACCCTAAATAAGATCTTGTGCAACCAATTACCTTCAGAAGTGACATATTTAGTTAAATAAAGTCCACCTGTGAAATCTAAGTGTCACATGATCTGTCACATGATCTCAGTATATATATATACCTACCCCAGAGTCTCCAACACCAAACAAGCGACACCATGAAGAACAAGGAGCTCTCCAAAAAGGTCTTGGACAAAGTTGTGGAGAAGTACAGATGAGGGATGGGTTATAAAAAAATATCTGAAATGGAAAGATTATGGCACCACAACAAACCTGCCAAGAGCAGGCCGCTCACCAAAACTCACAGACCAGGCAAGGAGGGCATTAACAGAGAGGCAACAAAGAGACCAAAGATAACCCTGAAGGAGCTGCAAAGCTCCACAGCGGAGATTGGAGTATCTGTCCATAGGACCACTTTAAGACGTACACTCCACAGAGCTGGGCATTACGGAAGAGTGGCCAGAAAAAAAGCCATTGCTTAATGACAAAAAGTAAGCAAACATGTTTGGTGTTCGCCAAAAGGTATGTGGGAGACACCCCAAACATATGGAAGAAGGTACAGATGGTCAGATGAGACTAAAATGGAGCTTTTTGGCCATCAAGGAAAACGCTATGTCTGGCGCCAACCCAACACCTCTCATCACCCTGAGAACACCTTCCCCACACTGAAGCATGGTGGTCGCAGCATCATGCTGAGGGGATATTTTTCATCTGCGGGGACTGAGAAACTAGTCAGAATTTATGGAATGATGGATGGCGCTAAATACAGGGAAATTCTTGAAGGAAACCTGTTTCAGTCTTCCAGAGATTTAAGCTGGGACAGAGGTTCAAACAGTAGGTCTGGTAAAGAGATATATTGTCAAACAGCAGGTCTGGTAGAGAGAGACAGGGTCAAACAGTAGGTCTGGTAGAGAGATATATAGAGAGATATATTGTCAAACAGTAGGTCTGGTAGAGAGAGACAGGGTCAAACAGCAGGTCTGGTAGAGAGATATATTGTCAAACAGCAGGTCCTGTTGAGAGAGACGGGGTCAAACAGCAGGTCCAGGAGAGAGAAAGGGTCAAACAGTAGGTTTTGTAGAGAGAGACAGGGTCAAACAGCAGGTCTGGTAGAGAGATATATTGTCAAACAGCAGGTCCGGTAGAGAGATATATTGTCAAACAGCAGTTCCAGTAGAGAGAGACAGGGTCAAACAGTAGGTCTGGGAGAGAGATATATTGTCAAACAGCAGGTCTGGTAGAGAGATATATTGTCAAACATGAGGTCCAGTAGAGAGAGACAGGGTCAAACAGCAGGTCCAGTAGAGAGAGACACGGTTAAACAGCTGATCCTGTAGAGAGAGAAGGGGTCAAACAGTAGGTCCTGTAGAGAGAGACAGGGTCAAACAGCAGGTCCAGTAGAGAGAGACAGGGTCAAACAGCAGGTCCAGTAGAGAGAGACAGGGTCAAACAGTAGGTCCTGTAGAGAGAGACCGGGTCAAACAGCAGGTCTGGGAGAGAGATACAGAGTCAAACAGCAGGTCCTGTAGAGAGAGACAGGGTCAAACAGCAGGTCCAGTAGAGAGAGACAGGGTCAAACAGCAGGTCCGGTAGAGAGAGACATGGTCAAACAGCAGATCCGGTAGAGAGAGACAGGGTCAAACAGCAGGTCCAGTAGAGAGAGAGAGGGTCAAACAGCAGGTCCGGTAGAGAGAGACAGGGTCAAACAGCTGGTCCAGTAGAGAGAGACAGGGTCAAACAGCAGGTCCTGTAGAGAGAGACAGGGTCAAACAGCAGGTCCGGTAGAGAGAGACAGGGTCAAACAGCAGGTCTGGTAGAGAGATATATTGTCAAAAAGCAGATCCTGTAGAGAGAGACAGGGTCAAACAGCAGGTCTGGTAGAGAGAGACAGGGTCAAACAGCAGGTCCTGTAGAGAGAGACAGGGTCAAACAGCAGGTCCGGTAGAGAGGGACAGGGTCAAACAGCATGTCTGTTAGAGAGAGACAGGGTCAAACAGCAAGTCTGGTAGAGATATATATTGTGAAACAGCAGGTCCAGTAGAGAGATACAGGGTCAAACAGCAGGTCCAGTAGAGAGAGACAGGGTCAAACAGTAGGTCCTGTAGAGAGAGACCGAGTCAAACAGCAGGTCCAGTAGAGAGAGACAGGGTCAAACAGTAGGTCCTGTAGAGAGAGACCGGGTCAAACAGCAGGTCTGGGAGAGAGAGACATGGTCAAACAGCAGGTCCGGTAGAGAGAGACAGGGTCAAACAGCAGGTCCAGTAGAGAGAGAGAGGGTCAAACAGCAGGTCCAGTAGAGAGAGAGAGGGTCAAACAGCAAGTCCAGTAGAGAGAGACAGGGTCAAACAGCAGGTCTGGTAGAGAGATATATTGTCAAACAGCAGGTCCTGTAGAGAGAGACAGGGTCAAACAGCAGGTCTGGTAGAGAGATATATTGTCAAACAGCAGGTCCTGTAGAGAGAGACAGGGTCAAACAGCAGGTCCGGTAGAGAAGGACAGGGTCAAACAGCATGTCTGTTAGAGAGAGACAGGGTCAAACAGCAAGTCTGGTAGAGATATATATTGTGAAACAGCAGGTCCAGTAGAGAGATACAGGGTCAAACAGCAGGTCCAGTAGAGAGAGACAGGATCAAACTGCAGGTCCAGTAGAGAGAGATAAGGTCAAACAGTAGGTTTTGTAGAGAGAGACAGGGTCAAGCAGCAGGTCTGGTTGAGAGATATATTGTCAAACAGCATGTCTGGTAGAGAGATATATTGTCAAACAGTAGGTCCAGTAGAGAGAGACAGGGTCAAACAGCAGGTCCAGTAGAGAGAGACACGGTCAAACAGCAGGTCCAGTAGAGAGAGACATGGTCACACAGCTGGTCCAGCAGAGAGAGACAGGGTCAAACAGCAGGTCCAGTAGAGAGAGTCAGGGTCAAACAGCAGGTCCAGTAGAGAGAGACAGGGTCAAACAGCAGGTCCGGTAGAGAGAGACATGGTCAAACAGCAGGTCCGGTAGAGAGAGACAGGGTCAAACAGCAGGTCCAGTAGAGAGAGAGAGGGTCAAACAGCAGGTCCGGTAGAGAGAGACAGGGTCAAACAGCTGGTCCAGTAGAGAGAGACAGGGTCAAACAGCAGGTCCTGTAGAGAGAGAGACAGGGTCAAACAGCAGGTCCAGTAGAGAGAGAGAGGGTCAAACAGCAGGTCCGGTAGAGAGAGACAGGGTCAAACAGCTGGTCCAGTAGAGAGAGACAGGGTCAAACAGCTGGTCCAGTAGAGAGAGACAGGGTCAAACAGCAGGTCCGGTAGAGAAGGACAGTGTCAAACAGCATGTCTGTTAGAGAGAGACAGGGTCAAACAGCAAGTCTGGTAGAGATATATATTGTGAAACAGCAGGTCCAGTAGAGAGATACAGGGTCAAACAGCAGGTCCAGTAGAGAGAGACAGGATCAAACTGCAGGTCCAGTAGAGAGAGATAAGGTCAAACAGTAGGTTTTGTAGAGAGAGACAGGGTCAAGCAGCAGGTCTGGTTGAGAGATATATTGTCAAACAGCATGTCTGGTAGAGAGTTATATTGTCAAACAGTAGGTCCAGTAGAGAGAGACAGGGTCAAACAGCAGGTCCAGTAGAGAGAGACACGGTCAAACAGCAGGTCCAGTAGAGAGAGACATGGTCACACAGCTGGTCCAGCAGAGAGAGACAGGGTCAAACAGCAGGTCCAGTAGAGAGAGTCAGGGTCAAACAGCAGGTCCAGTAGAGAGAGACAGGGTCAAACAGCAGGTCCGGTAGAGAGAGACATGGTCAAACAGCAGGTCCGGTAGAGAGAGAGTCAGGGTCAAACAGCAGGTCCAGTAGAGAGAGAGAGGGTCAAACAGCAGGTCCGGTAGAGAGAGACAGGGTCAAACAGCTGGTCCAGTAGAGAGAGACAGGGTCAAACAGCAGGTCCTGTAGAGAGAGACAGGGTCAAACAGCAGGTCCAGTAGAGAGAGAGAGGGTCAAAAACAGCAGGTCCGGTAGAGAGAGACAGGGTCAAACAGCTGGTCCAGTAGAGAGAGACAGGGTCAAACAGCAGGTCCTGTAGAGAGAGAGTCAGGGTCAAACAGCAGGTCCAGTAGAGAGAGAGAGGGTCAAACAGCAGGTCCGGTAGAGAGAGACAGGGTCAAACAGCTGGTCCAGTAGAGAGAGACAGGGTCAAACAGCAGGTCCTGTAGAGAGAGACAGGGTCAAACAGCAGGTCCAGTAGAGAGAGAGGGTCAAAAACAGCAGGTCCGGTAGAGAGAGACAGGGTCAAACAGCTGGTCCAGTAGAGAGAGACAGGGTCAAACAGCAGGTCCTGTAGAGAGAGACAGGGTCAAACAGCAGGTCCGGTAGAGAGAGACAGGGTCAAACAGCAGGTCTGGTAGAGAGATATATTGTCAAAAATCAGGTCCTGTAGAGAGAGACAGGGTCAAACAGAGGTCTGGTAGAGAGATATATTGTCAAACAGCAGGTCCTGTAGAGAGAGACAGGGTCAAACAGCAGGTCCGGTAGAGAGGGACAGGGTCAAACAGCTGGTCCAGTAGAGAGAGACAGGGTCAAACAGCAGGTCCTGTAGAGAGAGACAGGGTCAAACAGCAGGTCCGGTAGAGAGAGACAGGGTCAAACAGCAGGTCTGGTAGAGAGATATATTGTCAAAAAGTAGGTCCTGTAGAGAGAGACAGGGTCAAACAGCAGGTCTGGTAGAGAGATATATTGTCAAACAGCAGGTCCTGTAGAAAGAGACAGGGTCAAACAGCAGGTCCGGTAGAGAGGGACAGGGTCAAACAGCAGGTCCAGTAGAGAGAGAGAGGGTCAAACAGCAGGTCCGGTAGAGAGAGACAGGGTCAAACAGCTGGTCCAGTAGAGAGATATATTGTCAAACAGCAGGTCCTGTAGAGAGAGACAGGGTCAAACAGCAGGTCCGGTAGAGAGGGACAGGGTCAAACAGCATGTCTGTTAGAGAGATACAAGGTCAAACAGCAAGTCTGGTAGAGATATATATTGTGAAACAGCAGGTCCAGTAGAGAGATACAGGGTCAAACAGCAGGTCCAGTAGAGAGAGACAGGGTCAAACAGCAGGTCCAGTAGAGAGAGCAGGGTCAAACAGCAGGTCCAGTAGAGAGAGACAGGATCATACAGCAGGTCCAGTAGAGAGAGACAGGGTCAAACAGTAGGTCCTGTAGAGAGAGACCGAGTCAAACAGCAGGTCCAGTAGAAAGAGACAGGGTCAAACAGTAGGTCCTGTAGAGAGAGACCGGGTCAAACAGCAGGTCTGGGAGAGAGAGACATGGTCAAACAACAGGTCCGGTAGAGAGAGACAGGGTCATACAGCAGGTCCAGTAGAGAGAGGGTCAAACAGCAGGTCCAGTAGAGAGAGAGAGGGTCAAACAGCAGGTCCAGTAGAGAGAGACAGGGTCAAACAGCAGGTCTGGTAGAGAGATATATTGTCAAACAGCAGGTCCTGTAGAGAGAGACAGGGTCAAACAGCAGGTCTGGTATAGAGAGATATATTGTCAAACAGCAGGTCCTGTAGAGAGAGACAGGGTCAAACAGCAGGTTCCGGTAGAGAAGGACAGGGTCAAACAGCATGTCTTTTAGAGAGAGACAGGGTCAAACAGCAAGTCTGGTAGAGATATATATTGTGAAACAGCAGGTCCAGTAGAGAGATACAGGGTCAAACAGCAGGTCCAGTAGAGAGAGACAGGATCAAACAGCAGGTCCAGTAGAGAGAGAAAAGGTCAAACAGTAGGTTTTGTAGAGAGAGACAGGGTCAAACAGCAGGTCTGGTTGAGAGATATATTGTCAAACAGCATGTCTGGTAGAGAGATATATTGTCAAACAGTAGGTCCAGTAGAGAGAGACAGGGTCAAACAGCAGGTCCAGTAGAGAGAGACAGGGTCAAACAGTAGGTCCTGTAGAGAGAGACCGAGTCAAACGCCAGGTCCTGTGGTGAGAGACAATGTCAAACAGCAGGTCCTGTCGAGAGATACAGTGTCAAACAGCATGTCCAGTAGAGAGAGACAGGGTCAAACAGCAGGTCCAGCAGAGAGAGACAGGGTCAAACAGTAGTTGCCATAGAGAGTAACAGGGTCATACAGCAGGTATGGTAGAGAGAGACAGGGTCAAACAACAAGTCCAGCAGAGAGAGACAGGTTCAAACAGCATGTCCAGTAGAGAGAGATATTGTCAAACCGCAGGTCCAGTAGAGAGAGACAGGGTCAAACAACAGGTCTGGTAGAGAGAGACAGGGTCAAACAGCAGGTCCAGTAGAGAGAGATACGGTCAAACAGCAGGTCCGGTAGAGAGAGACAGGGTCAAACGGCAGGTCCTGTAGAGAGAGACAGGGTCAAACAGCAGGTCCGGTAGAGAGAGACAGGGTCAAACAGCAGGTCTGGTAGAGAGATATATTGTCAAACAGCAGGTCCGGTAGAGAGAGACAGGGTCAAACAGCAGGTGCATTAGAGAGAGACA
>NC_088233.1:1345513-1353013 GCF_036934945.1 Oncorhynchus masou masou
AGGCCAGTTGAGAACAAGTTCTCAATTACAACTGCAGCAGGGCCAAGATAAAGCAAAGAAGTGGCACACAAACAACAACACAGAGTTACACATGGAATAAACAAACAGTCAATAACACAATAGAATAGGTCTATATAAAGTGTGTGCAAATGAGTTAAGATTTGGGAGGTAAGGCAATAATTGGGCAGTAGTGGCGAAGTAATTACAATTTAGCAATTAAACACTGGAGTGAGAGATGTGCAGAAAATGAATGTGCAAGTAGAGATAGAGGTGCAAAGGAGGGAAAAAAACAATATGGGGATGAGGTAGTTGGATGGGCTATGTACAGGTGGACTATGTAAAGGTGCAATGATCTGTGAGCTGCTCTGACAGCTGATGCTTAAAGTTAGTGAGGGAGATATGAGTATCCAGCTTCAGTGATTTTTGCAATTCGTTCCAGTCATTGGCAGCAGAGAACTGTAAGGAAAGGCGGTGACCAGTGAGCTGAGATAAGGCAGAGCTTTACCGAGGAAAGACTTTTGCATAACCTGGAGCCAATGGGTTTGGCGACGAATATGAAGTGAGGGCCAGCCAACAAGAGCATACAGGTTGTGTGGTGGGTAGTATATGGGGCTTTGGTGACAAAATGGTGGCACTGCATCCAATTTGCTGAGTAGAGTGTTGGAGGCTATTTTGTAAATGACATCGATGAGGTCAAGTGCTGGATGCTTTGTTGCAAAATAGGAAGCTGATTCTAGATTTAACTTTGGATTGGAGATGCTTAATGTGAGTCAACACAAAAATGGCGCCGGAAGAAATGGCAGCAGTTTCACCAACCAATTGTGCTACTATGTGTTTTTTAGCGTTATATTTAACTTATTTTGTACATAATGTTTCTGCAACCGTATCTTACGGCAAAAAAAGAGCTTCTGGATATCAGGACAGAGACCACTGACCTTGGATTAGACAAAGAGCTTCTGGATATCAGGACAGCGATCACTCACCTTGGATTAGACAAAGATTTTTTCTACAACAAAGACAACACACAAGACATTCTCCAAGCACCCCACAGGACCGACATCCCCAGTATTTGCAAGAGGAAGCGACGCAGGTACAGAGGACAAAGAGCCGGATGCCTGGTCAGGACCCGGCAAAGGCGACTGGGAAAGCTGCCATTACCATCAATACTACTCGTGCAATCACTGGACAAGGTACGATCACGAATATCCTACCAGCGGGACATCAAACACTGTAATATCCTATGTTTCATGGAATCGTGGCTGAATGACGACATGAATATTCAGCTAGCGAGATATACGCTGCCCCTGCAAGATAGAACAGCACACGAGGGGGGGGGGGGTTCAGTGCATATTTGGTAACAACAGATTGCAGGCCACACTACTTGCCTAGAGAGTTTTCAGCTATACTTTTCGTGGCTGTTTATTTACCACCACAGACAGATGCTGGACCTAAGACCGCACTCAGTCAGCTGTATAGGGAAATAAGCAAACAGGAAACCACTCACCCAGAGGCCGTGGCCTAGTGGCCGGAGCAATCCTCGTGGCCGGAGACGTTAATGCCTGTACTCTACACAAAGCTCTCATTCGACCTCCATTTGGTAAATCTGACCACAACTCTATCCTCCTGATTCCTGCTTACTAGCAAAAATTAAAGCATGAAGCCCCAGTGACTCGGTCTATAAAAAAAAAAGTGGTCAGGTGAAGCAGATGCTAAACTATGGAGGACGTCGTCCCCACAGTGACTGTACGTACATACCCTAACCAGAAGCCATGGATTACAGGCAATATTCACACTGAGCTAAAGGGTAGAGCTGCCGCTTTCAAGATGCGAGACTCTAACCCAGAAGCTTACAAGAAATCCTGCTATGCCCTGCAACGAACCATCAAACAGACAAAGCGTCAATACAGGGTTAAGATTGAATCATACTACACCGGCTCCGACGCTCGTCTTATGTGGCAGGGACTGCAAACTATTACAGACTACAAAGTGAAGCACAGCTGCGAGCTGCCCAGTGACATGAGCCAAGCTAAATCACTTCTATGCTCACTTTTTTTTTTTTTTTTTTTTTAAGTCAGTTAAGAACAAATTCTTATTTTCAATGACGGCCTGGGAACAGTGGGTTAACTGCCTGTTCAGGGGCAGAACGACAGATTTGTACCTTGTCAGCTCGGGGGATTGAACTCGCAACCTTCCGGTTACTAGCCCAACGCTCTAACCACTAGGCTACCCTGCCACCCCAACACTGAGGCATGCATGAGAGGATCAGCTGTTCCGGACGACTATGTTCACACTTTCTGTAGCCGACGTGAGTAAGAACTTTAAACAGGTCAAAATTCGCAAGGCTGCGGGGCCAGATGGATTGACAGGACATGTGCTCTGGGCATGTGCTGACCAACTGGCAGGTGTCTTCACTGACATTTTCAACATGTCCCTGATTGAGTCTGTAATACCAACATGTTTCAAGCAGACGACCATAGTCCATGTGCCTAAGAACACAAAGGCAACCTGCCTAAATGACTACAGACCCATAGCACTCACGTCCGTAGCCATGAAGTGCTTTGAAAGGCTGGTCATGGCTCACATCAACATCATTATCCCAGAAACCCTAGACCCATCCTAATTTGCATACCGCCCAAACAGATCCACAGATGATGTAATCTCTATTGCACTCCGCACTGCCCTTTCCCAACTGAACAAAAGGAACACTTATGTAAGAATGCTATTCATTGACAACAGCTCAGCGTTCAACACCATAGTACCCTCAAAGCTCATTACCAAGCTAAGGATCCTGGGACTAAACACCTCCCTCTGCAACTGGGTCCTGGACTTCCTGAAGGGCCGCCCCCAGGTGGTGAGGGTAGGTAGCAACACATCTGCCACGCTAATCCTCAACACTGGAGCTTCACTCACGACTGCATGGCCAGGCATGACTCCAACACCATAATTTAGTTTGCAGATGACACAACAGTGGTAGCCCTGATCATAGACAACGACGAGACAGCCTATAGGGAGGAAGTCAGAGAACTGGACGTGTAGTGCCAGAATAACAACCTATCCCTCAACATAGTATCCATCACCCTCTACCTTCTTATGGTGGTATAGGTGTGTAGCCAGGCTAGTAACCATCACCCTCTACCTTCTTATGGTGGTATAGTCAATCACCACCTTCCGGAGACACCTGAAACCCCACCTCTTCAAGGAATACCTAGGATAGGATAAAGCAATCCTTCTCACCCCCCCCCTTAAATGATTTAGATGCACTATTGTAAAGTGGCTGTTCCACTGATGTCAGAAGGTGAATTCACCAATTTGTAAGTCGCTCTGGATAAGAGCGTCTGCTAAATGACTTAAATGTAAATGTAATGCATACACACACACCCACACGATAACATACGCACTATACACACACATACACATGGATTTAGTACTGTAGACTAAATCCATCATCATCATCATCATCACTAAGTCCATCATCATCATCATCATCATCATCACCACAATCATGTTTCTCAGCTCTCCACTCTAGCTGTCTGCGGTGAGCATTCTGGAACAAAATGGCCTTTGTAACATCACTTTAAGAGATGTGTGCATGTGTGCTGCAGGGCTATACTCTAGAAGAAGTGCCAGAGTCGTGTTGTGGTCGCTGTGTTGCCACTGCCTGCACCATCCAACGACCTGACGGACACTTCATCACTGTCAAGGTTAGACACACATGCACGCACGCACACACACACACACACACACGCACACGCGCACGCACACGCACACACACACACACACACACACACACACACACACACACACACACACACACACACACACACACACACACACACACACACACACACACACACACACACACACACACACACACACACACACAACTTAACTCAACTTAACTTAAACTCTAACCCCCTGTCTCTAACCCTACAGGTCAACAGTAGTCTAAATGAAGGCTGTAGTCAATACTCCTGTGGTGTCAACAGTAAACTAGCTCTACTCTAACCCCCTGTCTCTAACCCTACAGGTCAACAGTAGTCTAAATGAAGGCTGTAGTCAATACTCCTGTGGTGTCAACGGTAAAGGAGATCTGGTTCTCCAGACCAGAGTGACCACCTGCCCTCCTCTCGACCGCCAACTCTGTCTGGACCAGGGGGTATGGCTATAACACAACACTATAACCACAACACAACCATTAAGCGTAATCACAACACTATAACCACAACACAACAACACTGTAACCACAACACAACTACAGTACAACACAACCATTAACCCTCATCACAACACATCCAGCCCCAACACTAATCCTTGATACAGTACTATAACCACAATACCACCACCAAACAACACCATGCTTTGAGCACATTGCACCACGGGAGGGTCACGGAATGAGTCCAAACCAAAGTGTGGCAAAACGGAGTACAGAGGACACGTCTCGGGTGCGTACTCCATTTGTTCATATTTTGAAGCTTTGCGTCGATGCTTCATCTGAAAGTATGCAGAGAAATATGACGCAACCATGTAAAAAAAGACGCAACATTTCTTGAAAACAATGGTGGCTGGAATTAAACTGAAGCGACAGAAAATACACTTCGGAATGAGAAGTTGACGAATCAGATATCGTATGTTGCCTGACATCAATAGATTTTCTTGATGCGTTAATAAATACATGCAGTGTTAATATTGTCATGGTTACCTGCCTAAAATAATCAGTGTGTCTAGATCACAAGCCCATAGTAAGTCAATAGGGATTACTGGCTATGTAAAGTTGTATGTGTTCTCCACACTCTACTCCTCCAGAGAACGTCCTGGGAGAAGGCACTCGGAGCATGATAGGGTAGAACACGGTAGTATACATGTTGAGAAACTCCCTATGACTACCTAAACCTAAGTCTAACCCTAATATAAGACAACAATACAACACAACCTACTGTACATCCAACCACAACATTAACCATCAATACAACATAACACAACCCACATCCAACCACAACACTAACCCTCAATACAACATAACACAACCCACATCCAAACACAACACTACCCCTCAATACAACATAACACAACCCACATACAACCACAACACTACCCCTCAATACAACATGACACAACCCACATACAACCACAACACTACCCCTCAATACAACATAACACAACCCAAATCCAACCACAACACTACCCCTCAATACAACATAACACAACCCACATCCAACCACAACACTACCCCTCAATACAACATAACACAACCCACATCCAACCACAACACTAACCCTCAATACAACGTAACACAACCCACATCCAACCACAACACTACCCCTGAATACAACGTAACACAACCCACATCCAACCACAACACTACCCCTCAATACAACATAACACAACCCACATCCAACCACAACACTACCCCTCAATACAACATAACACAACCCACATCCAACCACAACACTACCCCTCAATACAACATAACACAACCCACATCCAACCACAACACTACCCCTCAATACAACATAACACAACCCACATCCAACTACAACACTAACCTTCAATACAACGTAACACAACCCACATCCAACCACAATACTAACCTTCAATACAACGTAACACAACCCACATCCAACCACAATACTAACCCTCAATACAACATGACAACCACACCATTAACCCTCAATACAACACAACACAACCCACATCCAACCACAACACTAACCCTCAATACAACGTAACACAACCCACATCCAACCACAACACTAACCCTCAATACAAGATGACAACCACACCACTAACCCTCAATACAACGTAACACAACCCACATCCAACCACAACACTAACCCTCAATACAAGATGACAACCACACCACTAACCCTCAATACAACGTAACACAACCCACATCCAACCACAACACTACCCCTCAATACAACATAACACAACCCACATCCAACTACAACACTACCCCTCAATACAACATAACACAACCCACATCCAACCACAACACTACCACTCAATACAACATAACACAACCCACATCCAACCACAACACTACCCCTCAATACAACATAACACAACCCACATCCAACCACAACACTACCCCTCAATACAACATAACACAACCCACATCCAACCACAACACTACCCCTCAATACGACGTAACACAACCCACATCCAACCACAACACTACCCCTCAATACAACGTAACACAACCCACATCCAACCACAACACTACCCCTCAATACAACATAACACAACCCACATCCAACCACAACACTACCCCTCAATACAACGTAACACAACCCACATCCAACCACAACACTACCCCTCAATACAACGTAACACAACCCACATCCAACCACAACACTACCCCTCAATACAACGTAACACAACCCACATCCAACCACAACACTACCCCTCAATACAACGTAACACAACCCACATCCAACCACAACACTACCACATTTTACACATTACAGCACAACATACACTACATGTCCAAATGTATGCGGACAAATTAGTAGATTCAGCTATTTCAGGCACACAGGTTGCTGACAGGTGTATAACATTGAGCACACCGCCATGCAATCTCCATAGACAAACATTGGTAGTAAAATGGCTTACTGAAAAGCTCAGTGACTATCAACGTGACACCGTCTAAAGATGCCACCTTTCCAACAAGTCAGTTTGTAACATTTCTGCCCTGCAAAAGCTTCCCTGGTAAAATGTAAGTGTTGTTATTGTGAAGTGGAAATGTCTAGGAGCAACAATGTCTTAGCCGCGATGTTGTAGACCACACAAGCTCACAGAATGGGACTGCCGAGTGCTGAAAAATCATCTGTCCTCGGTTGCAACACTCACTACCGAGTTCCAAACTGCCTCTGGAAGCAACGTCAGCATAAGAACTGTTTGTCGGGATCTTCATGAAATGGGTTTCCATGGTCAAGCCTAAGATCACCATGCGTAATGCCAAGTGTCGGCTGGAGTGGTATAAAGCTTGGTGCCATTCGACTCAGTGGAAACGTGTTCTCTGGAGTGATGAATCACACTTCACCATCTGGCAGTCCAACAGACAAATCTGGGTTTGGCGGATGACTGGAGAACCCTACCTGCCCCAGTGCATAGTGCCAACTGTAAATTTTGGTGGAGGGGGAATAATGGTCTGGGGCTGTCTTTCATGTTTCGGGCTAGGCCACTTACTTCCAGTGAAGGGGTATCTTATCACTACAGCATACACTGACATTCTAGACAATTCTTTGATTCCAACTTTGTGGGAACAGTTTGGCCCTTTCCTGTTTTAGCTTGACAATGCCCCCGTGCAAAAAGCAGGTCGATACAGAAATGATTTGTTGACATGTGTTTAATATTATATGATACATATGATATGTCTCTGTTGTGTTTTATATGATATGCATGATATGCCTCTGTTGTGTTTTATATTATGTGATATGTATGATATGTCTCTGTTGTGTTTTATATTATGTGACATGTATGATATGTCTCTGTTGTGTT